>NC_069785.1:138121559-138330575 GCF_027406575.1 Nycticebus coucang | reverse complement strand
ACCCTAACCCTAACCCTAACCCTAACCCTAACCCTAACCCTAACCCTAACCCTAACCCTAACCCTAACCTCCTAACCCTAACCCTAACCCTAACCCTAACCCTAACCCTAACCCTAACCCTAACCCTAACCCTAACCCTAACCCTAACCCTAACCCTAACCCTAACCCTAACCCTAACCCTAACCCTAACCCTAACCCTAACCCTAACCCTAACCCTAACCCTAACCCTAACCCTAACCCTAACCCTAACCCTAACCCTAACCCTAACCCTAACCCTAACCCTAACCCTAACCCTAACCCTAACCCTAACCCTAACCCTAACCCTAACCCTAACCCTAACCCTAACCCTAACCCTAACCCTAACCCTAACCCTAACCCTAACCCTAACCCTAACCCTAACCCTAACCCTAACCCTAACCCTAACCCTAACCCTAACCCTAACCCTAACCCTAACCCTAACCCTAACCCTAACCCTAACCCTAACCCTAACCCTAACCCTAACCCTAACCCTAACCCTAACCCTAACCCTAACCCTAACCCTAACCCTAACCCTAACCCTAACCCTAACCCTAACCCTAACCCTAACCCTAACCCTAACCCTAACCCTAACCCTAACCCTAACCCTAACCCTAACCCTAACCCTAACCCTAACCCTAACCCTAACCCTAACCCTAACCCTAACCCTAACCCTAACCCTAACCCTAACCCTAACCCTAACCCTAACCCTAACCCTAACCCTAACCCTAACCCTAACCCTAACCCTAACCCTAACCCTAACCCTAACCCTAACCCTAACCCTAACCCTAACCCTAACCCTAACCCTAACCCTAACCCTAACCCTAACCCTAACCCTAACCCTAACCCTAACCCTAACCCTAACCCTAACCCTAACCCTAACCCTAACCCTAACCCTAACCCTAACCCTAACCCTAACCCTAACCCTAACCCTAACCCTAACCCTAACCCTAACCCTAACCCTAACCCTAACCCTAACCCTAACCCTAACCCTAACCCTAACCCTAACCCTAACCCTAACCCTAACCCTAACCCTAACCCTAACCCTAACCCTAACCCTAACCCTAACCCTAACCCTAACCCTAACCCTAACCCTAACCCTAACCCTAACCCTAACCCTAACCCTAACCCTAACCCTAACCCTAACCCTAACCCTAACCCTAACCCTAACCCTAACCCTAACCCTAACCCTAACCCTAACCCTAACCCTAACCCTAACCCTAACCCTAACCCTAACCCTAACCCTAACCCTAACCCTAACCCTAACCCTAACCCTAACCCTAACCCTAACCCTAACCCTAACCCTAACCCTAACCCTAACCCTAACCCTAACCCTAACCCTAACCCTAACCCTAACCCTAACCCTAACCCTAACCCTAACCCTAACCCTAACCCTAACCCTAACCCTAACCCTAACCCTAACCCTAACCCTAACCCTAACCCTAACCCTAACCCTAACCCTAACCCTAACCCTAACCCTAACCCTAACCCTAACCCTAACCCTAACCCTAACCCTAACCCTAACCCTAACCCTAACCCTAACCCTAACCCTAACCCTAACCCTAACCCTAACCCTAACCCTAACCCTAACCCTAACCCTAACCCTAACCCTAACCCTAACCCTAACCCTAACCCTAACCCTAACCCTAACCCTAACCCTAACCCTAACCCTAACCCTAACCCTAACCCTAACCCTAACCCTAACCCTAACCCTAACCCTAACCCTAACCCTAACCCTAACCCTAACCCTAACCCTAACCCTAACCCTAACCCTAACCCTAACCCTAACCCTAACCCTAACCCTAACCCTAACCCTAACCCTAACCCTAACCCTAACCCTAACCCTAACCCTAACCCTAACCCTAACCCTAACCCTAACCCTAACCCTAACCCTAACCCTAACCCTAACCCTAACCCTAACCCTAACCCTAACCCTAACCCTAACCCTAACCCTAACCCTAACCCTAACCCTAACCCTAACCCTAACCCTAACCCTAACCCTAACCCTAACCCTAACCCTAACCCTAACCCTAACCCTAACCCTAACCCTAACCCTAACCCTAACCCTAACCCTAACCCTAACCCTAACCCTAACCCTAACCCTAACCCTAACCCTAACCCTAACCCTAACCCTAACCCTAACCCTAACCCTAACCCTAACCCTAACCCTAACCCTAACCCTAACCCTAACCCTAACCCTAACCCTAACCCTAACCCTAACCCTAACCCTAACCCTAACCCTAACCCTAACCCTAACCCTAACCCTAACCCTAACCCTAACCCTAACCCTAACCCTAACCCTAACCCTAACCCTAACCCTAACCCTAACCCTAACCCTAACCCTAACCCTAACCCTAACCCTAACCCTAACCCTAACCCTAACCCTAACCCTAACCCTAACCCTAACCCTAACCCTAACCCTAACCCTAACCCTAACCCTAACCCTAACCCTAACCCTAACCCTAACCCTAACCCTAACCCTAACCCTAACCCTAACCCTAACCCTAACCCTAACCCTAACCCTAACCCTAACCCTAACCCTAACCCTAACCCTAACCCTAACCCTAACCCTAACCCTAACCCTAACCCTAACCCTAACCCTAACCCTAACCCTAACCCTAACCCTAACCCTAACCCTAACCCTAACCCTAACCCTAACCCTAACCCTAACCCTAACCCTAACCCTAACCCTAACCCTAACCCTAACCCTAACCCTAACCCTAACCCTAACCCTAACCCTAACCCTAACCCTAACCCTAACCCTAACCCTAACCCTAACCCTAACCCTAACCCTAACCCTAACCCTAACCCTAACCCTAACCCTAACCCTAACCCTAACCCTAACCCTAACCCTAACCCTAACCCTAACCCTAACCCTAACCCTAACCCTAACCCTAACCCTAACCCTAACCCTAACCCTAACCCTAACCCTAACCCTAACCCTAACCCTAACCCTAACCCTAACCCTAACCCTAACCCTAACCCTAACCCTAACCCTAACCCTAACCCTAACCCTAACCCTAACCCTAACCCTAACCCTAACCCTAACCCTAACCCTAACCCTAACCCTAACCCTAACCCTAACCCTAACCCTAACCCTAACCCTAACCCTAACCCTAACCCTAACCCTAACCCTAACCCTAACCCTAACCCTAACCCTAACCCTAACCCTAACCCTAACCCTAACCCTAACCCTAACCCTAACCCTAACCCTAACCCTAACCCTAACCCTAACCCTAACCCTAACCCTAACCCTAACCCTAACCCTAACCCTAACCCTAACCCTAACCCTAACCCTAACCCTAACCCTAACCCTAACCCTAACCCTAACCCTAACCCTAACCCTAACCCTAACCCTAACCCTAACCCTAACCCTAACCCTAACCCTAACCCTAACCCTAACCCTAACCCTAACCCTAACCCTAACCCTAACCCTAACCCTAACCCTAACCCTAACCCTAACCCTAACCCTAACCCTAACCCTAACCCTAACCCTAACCCTAACCCTAACCCTAACCCTAACCCTAACCCTAACCCTAACCCTAACCCTAACCCTAACCCTAACCCTAACCCTAACCCTAACCCTAACCCTAACCCTAACCCTAACCCTAACCCTAACCCTAACCCTAACCCTAACCCTAACCCTAACCCTAACCCTAACCCTAACCCTAACCCTAACCCTAACCCTAACCCTAACCCTAACCCTAACCCTAACCCTAACCCTAACCCTAACCCTAACCCTAACCCTAACCCTAACCCTAACCCTAACCCTAACCCTAACCCTAACCCTAACCCTAACCCTAACCCTAACCCTAACCCTAACCCTAACCCTAACCCTAACCCTAACCCTAACCCTAACCCTAACCCTAACCCTAACCCTAACCCTAACCCTAACCCTAACCCTAACCCTAACCCTAACCCTAACCCTAACCCTAACCCTAACCCTAACCCTAACCCTAACCCTAACCCTAACCCTAACCCTAACCCTAACCCTAACCCTAACCCTAACCCTAACCCTAACCCTAACCCTAACCCTAACCCTAACCCTAACCCTAACCCTAACCCTAACCCTAACCCTAACCCTAACCCTAACCCTAACCCTAACCCTAACCCTAACCCTAACCCTAACCCTAACCCTAACCCTAACCCTAACCCTAACCCTAACCCTAACCCTAACCCTAACCCTAACCCTAACCCTAACCCTAACCCTAACCCTAACCCTAACCCTAACCCTAACCCTAACCCTAACCCTAACCCTAACCCTAACCCTAACCCTAACCCTAACCCTAACCCTAACCCTAACCCTAACCCTAACCCTAACCCTAACCCTAACCCTAACCCTAACCCTAACCCTAACCCTAACCCTAACCCTAACCCTAACCCTAACCCTAACCCTAACCCTAACCCTAACCCTAACCCTAACCCTAACCCTAACCCTAACCCTAACCCTAACCCTAACCCTAACCCTAACCCTAACCCTAACCCTAACCCTAACCCTAACCCTAACCCTAACCCTAACCCTAACCCTAACCCTAACCCTAACCCTAACCCTAACCCTAACCCTAACCCTAACCCTAACCCTAACCCTAACCCTAACCCTAACCCTAACCCTAACCCTAACCCTAACCCTAACCCTAACCCTAACCCTAACCCTAACCCTAACCCTAACCCTAACCCTAACCCTAACCCTAACCCTAACCCTAACCCTAACCCTAACCCTAACCCTAACCCTAACCCTAACCCTAACCCTAACCCTAACCCTAACCCTAACCCTAACCCTAACCCTAACCCTAACCCTAACCCTAACCCTAACCCTAACCCTAACCCTAACCCTAACCCTAACCCTAACCCTAACCCTAACCCTAACCCTAACCCTAACCCTAACCCTAACCCTAACCCTAACCCTAACCCTAACCCTAACCCTAACCCTAACCCTAACCCTAACCCTAACCCTAACCCTAACCCTAACCCTAACCCTAACCCTAACCCTAACCCTAACCCTAACCCTAACCCTAACCCTAACCCTAACCCTAACCCTAACCCTAACCCTAACCCTAACCCTAACCCTAACCCTAACCCTAACCCTAACCCTAACCCTAACCCTAACCCTAACCCTAACCCTAACCCTAACCCTAACCCTAACCCTAACCCTAACCCTAACCCTAACCCTAACCCTAACCCTAACCCTAACCCTAACCCTAACCCTAACCCTAACCCTAACCCTAACCCTAACCCTAACCCTAACCCTAACCCTAACCCTAACCCTAACCCTAACCCTAACCCTAACCCTAACCCTAACCCTAACCCTAACCCTAACCCTAACCCTAACCCTAACCCTAACCCTAACCCTAACCCTAACCCTAACCCTAACCCTAACCCTAACCCTAACCCTAACCCTAACCCTAACCCTAACCCTAACCCTAACCCTAACCCTAACCCTAACCCTAACCCTAACCCTAACCCTAACCCTAACCCTAACCCTAACCCTAACCCTAACCCTAACCCTAACCCTAACCCTAACCCTAACCCTAACCCTAACCCTAACCCTAACCCTAACCCTAACCCTAACCCTAACCCTAACCCTAACCCTAACCCTAACCCTAACCCTAACCCTAACCCTAACCCTAACCCTAACCCTAACCCTAACCCTAACCCTAACCCTAACCCTAACCCTAACCCTAACCCTAACCCTAACCCTAACCCTAACCCTAACCCTAACCCTAACCCTAACCCTAACCCTAACCCTAACCCTAACCCTAACCCTAACCCTAACCCTAACCCTAACCCTAACCCTAACCCTAACCCTAACCCTAACCCTAACCCTAACCCTAACCCTAACCCTAACCCTAACCCTAACCCTAACCCTAACCCTAACCCTAACCCTAACCCTAACCCTAACCCTAACCCTAACCCTAACCCTAACCCTAACCCTAACCCTAACCCTAACCCTAACCCTAACCCTAACCCTAACCCTAACCCTAACCCTAACCCTAACCCTAACCCTAACCCTAACCCTAACCCTAACCCTAACCCTAACCCTAACCCTAACCCTAACCCTAACCCTAACCCTAACCCTAACCCTAACCCTAACCCTAACCCTAACCCTAACCCTAACCCTAACCCTAACCCTAACCCTAACCCTAACCCTAACCCTAACCCTAACCCTAACCCTAACCCTAACCCTAACCCTAACCCTAACCCTAACCCTAACCCTAACCCTAACCCTAACCCTAACCCTAACCCTAACCCTAACCCTAACCCTAACCCTAACCCTAACCCTAACCCTAACCCTAACCCTAACCCTAACCCTAACCCTAACCCTAACCCTAACCCTAACCCTAACCCTAACCCTAACCCTAACCCTAACCCTAACCCTAACCCTAACCCTAACCCTAACCCTAACCCTAACCCTAACCCTAACCCTAACCCTAACCCTAACCCTAACCCTAACCCTAACCCTAACCCTAACCCTAACCCTAACCCTAACCCTAACCCTAACCCTAACCCTAACCCTAACCCTAACCCTAACCCTAACCCTAACCCTAACCCTAACCCTAACCCTAACCCTAACCCTAACCCTAACCCTAACCCTAACCCTAACCCTAACCCTAACCCTAACCCTAACCCTAACCCTAACCCTAACCCTAACCCTAACCCTAACCCTAACCCTAACCCTAACCCTAACCCTAACCCTAACCCTAACCCTAACCCTAACCCTAACCCTAACCCTAACCCTAACCCTAACCCTAACCCTAACCCTAACCCTAACCCTAACCCTAACCCTAACCCTAACCCTAACCCTAACCCTAACCCTAACCCTAACCCTAACCCTAACCCTAACCCTAACCCTAACCCTAACCCTAACCCTAACCCTAACCCTAACCCTAACCCTAACCCTAACCCTAACCCTAACCCTAACCCTAACCCTAACCCTAACCCTAACCCTAACCCTAACCCTAACCCTAACCCTAACCCTAACCCTAACCCTAACCCTAACCCTAACCCTAACCCTAACCCTAACCCTAACCCTAACCCTAACCCTAACCCTAACCCTAACCCTAACCCTAACCCTAACCCTAACCCTAACCCTAACCCTAACCCTAACCCTAACCCTAACCCTAACCCTAACCCTAACCCTAACCCTAACCCTAACCCTAACCCTAACCCTAACCCTAACCCTAACCCTAACCCTAACCCTAACCCTAACCCTAACCCTAACCCTAACCCTAACCCTAACCCTAACCCTAACCCTAACCCTAACCCTAACCCTAACCCTAACCCTAACCCTAACCCTAACCCTAACCCTAACCCTAACCCTAACCCTAACCCTAACCCTAACCCTAACCCTAACCCTAACCCTAACCCTAACCCTAACCCTAACCCTAACCCTAACCCTAACCCTAACCCTAACCCTAACCCTAACCCTAACCCTAACCCTAACCCTAACCCTAACCCTAACCCTAACCCTAACCCTAACCCTAACCCTAACCCTAACCCTAACCCTAACCCTAACCCTAACCCTAACCCTAACCCTAACCCTAACCCTAACCCTAACCCTAACCCTAACCCTAACCCTAACCCTAACCCTAACCCTAACCCTAACCCTAACCCTAACCCTAACCCTAACCCTAACCCTAACCCTAACCCTAACCCTAACCCTAACCCTAACCCTAACCCTAACCCTAACCCTAACCCTAACCCTAACCCTAACCCTAACCCTAACCCTAACCCTAACCCTAACCCTAACCCTAACCCTAACCCTAACCCTAACCCTAACCCTAACCCTAACCCTAACCCTAACCCTAACCCTAACCCTAACCCTAACCCTAACCCTAACCCTAACCCTAACCCTAACCCTAACCCTAACCCTAACCCTAACCCTAACCCTAACCCTAACCCTAACCCTAACCCTAACCCTAACCCTAACCCTAACCCTAACCCTAACCCTAACCCTAACCCTAACCCTAACCCTAACCCTAACCCTAACCCTAACCCTAACCCTAACCCTAACCCTAACCCTAACCCTAACCCTAACCCTAACCCTAACCCTAACCCTAACCCTAACCCTAACCCTAACCCTAACCCTAACCCTAACCCTAACCCTAACCCTAACCCTAACCCTAACCCTAACCCTAACCCTAACCCTAACCCTAACCCTAACCCTAACCCTAACCCTAACCCTAACCCTAACCCTAACCCTAACCCTAACCCTAACCCTAACCCTAACCCTAACCCTAACCCTAACCCTAACCCTAACCCTAACCCTAACCCTAACCCTAACCCTAACCCTAACCCTAACCCTAACCCTAACCCTAACCCTAACCCTAACCCTAACCCTAACCCTAACCCTAACCCTAACCCTAACCCTAACCCTAACCCTAACCCTAACCCTAACCCTAACCCTAACCCTAACCCTAACCCTAACCCTAACCCTAACCCTAACCCTAACCCTAACCCTAACCCTAACCCTAACCCTAACCCTAACCCTAACCCTAACCCTAACCCTAACCCTAACCCTAACCCTAACCCTAACCCTAACCCTAACCCTAACCCTAACCCTAACCCTAACCCTAACCCTAACCCTAACCCTAACCCTAACCCTAACCCTAACCCTAACCCTAACCCTAACCCTAACCCTAACCCTAACCCTAACCCTAACCCTAACCCTAACCCTAACCCTAACCCTAACCCTAACCCTAACCCTAACCCTAACCCTAACCCTAACCCTAACCCTAACCCTAACCCTAACCCTAACCCTAACCCTAACCCTAACCCTAACCCTAACCCTAACCCTAACCCTAACCCTAACCCTAACCCTAACCCTAACCCTAACCCTAACCCTAACCCTAACCCTAACCCTAACCCTAACCCTAACCCTAACCCTAACCCTAACCCTAACCCTAACCCTAACCCTAACCCTAACCCTAACCCTAACCCTAACCCTAACCCTAACCCTAACCCTAACCCTAACCCTAACCCTAACCCTAACCCTAACCCTAACCCTAACCCTAACCCTAACCCTAACCCTAACCCTAACCCTAACCCTAACCCTAACCCTAACCCTAACCCTAACCCTAACCCTAACCCTAACCCTAACCCTAACCCTAACCCTAACCCTAACCCTAACCCTAACCCTAACCCTAACCCTAACCCTAACCCTAACCCTAACCCTAACCCTAACCCTAACCCTAACCCTAACCCTAACCCTAACCCTAACCCTAACCCTAACCCTAACCCTAACCCTAACCCTAACCCTAACCCTAACCCTAACCCTAACCCTAACCCTAACCCTAACCCTAACCCTAACCCTAACCCTAACCCTAACCCTAACCCTAACCCTAACCCTAACCCTAACCCTAACCCTAACCCTAACCCTAACCCTAACCCTAACCCTAACCCTAACCCTAACCCTAACCCTAACCCTAACCCTAACCCTAACCCTAACCCTAACCCTAACCCTAACCCTAACCCTAACCCTAACCCTAACCCTAACCCTAACCCTAACCCTAACCCTAACCCTAACCCTAACCCTAACCCTAACCCTAACCCTAACCCTAACCCTAACCCTAACCCTAACCCTAACCCTAACCCTAACCCTAACCCTAACCCTAACCCTAACCCTAACCCTAACCCTAACCCTAACCCTAACCCTAACCCTAACCCTAACCCTAACCCTAACCCTAACCCTAACCCTAACCCTAACCCTAACCCTAACCCTAACCCTAACCCTAACCCTAACCCTAACCCTAACCCTAACCCTAACCCTAACCCTAACCCTAACCCTAACCCTAACCCTAACCCTAACCCTAACCCTAACCCTAACCCTAACCCTAACCCTAACCCTAACCCTAACCCTAACCCTAACCCTAACCCTAACCCTAACCCTAACCCTAACCCTAACCCTAACCCTAACCCTAACCCTAACCCTAACCCTAACCCTAACCCTAACCCTAACCCTAACCCTAACCCTAACCCTAACCCTAACCCTAACCCTAACCCTAACCCTAACCCTAACCCTAACCCTAACCCTAACCCTAACCCTAACCCTAACCCTAACCCTAACCCTAACCCTAACCCTAACCCTAACCCTAACCCTAACCCTAACCCTAACCCTAACCCTAACCCTAACCCTAACCCTAACCCTAACCCTAACCCTAACCCTAACCCTAACCCTAACCCTAACCCTAACCCTAACCCTAACCCTAACCCTAACCCTAACCCTAACCCTAACCCTAACCCTAACCCTAACCCTAACCCTAACCCTAACCCTAACCCTAACCCTAACCCTAACCCTAACCCTAACCCTAACCCTAACCCTAACCCTAACCCTAACCCTAACCCTAACCCTAACCCTAACCCTAACCCTAACCCTAACCCTAACCCTAACCCTAACCCTAACCCTAACCCTAACCCTAACCCTAACCCTAACCCTAACCCTAACCCTAACCCTAACCCTAACCCTAACCCTAACCCTAACCCTAACCCTAACCCTAACCCTAACCCTAACCCTAACCCTAACCCTAACCCTAACCCTAACCCTAACCCTAACCCTAACCCTAACCCTAACCCTAACCCTAACCCTAACCCTAACCCTAACCCTAACCCTAACCCTAACCCTAACCCTAACCCTAACCCTAACCCTAACCCTAACCCTAACCCTAACCCTAACCCTAACCCTAACCCTAACCCTAACCCTAACCCTAACCCTAACCCTAACCCTAACCCTAACCCTAACCCTAACCCTAACCCTAACCCTAACCCTAACCCTAACCCTAACCCTAACCCTAACCCTAACCCTAACCCTAACCCTAACCCTAACCCTAACCCTAACCCTAACCCTAACCCTAACCCTAACCCTAACCCTAACCCTAACCCTAACCCTAACCCTAACCCTAACCCTAACCCTAACCCTAACCCTAACCCTAACCCTAACCCTAACCCTAACCCTAACCCTAACCCTAACCCTAACCCTAACCCTAACCCTAACCCTAACCCTAACCCTAACCCTAACCCTAACCCTAACCCTAACCCTAACCCTAACCCTAACCCTAACCCTAACCCTAACCCTAACCCTAACCCTAACCCTAACCCTAACCCTAACCCTAACCCTAACCCTAACCCTAACCCTAACCCTAACCCTAACCCTAACCCTAACCCTAACCCTAACCCTAACCCTAACCCTAACCCTAACCCTAACCCTAACCCTAACCCTAACCCTAACCCTAACCCTAACCCTAACCCTAACCCTAACCCTAACCCTAACCCTAACCCTAACCCTAACCCTAACCCTAACCCTAACCCTAACCCTAACCCTAACCCTAACCCTAACCCTAACCCTAACCCTAACCCTAACCCTAACCCTAACCCTAACCCTAACCCTAACCCTAACCCTAACCCTAACCCTAACCCTAACCCTAACCCTAACCCTAACCCTAACCCTAACCCTAACCCTAACCCTAACCCTAACCCTAACCCTAACCCTAACCCTAACCCTAACCCTAACCCTAACCCTAACCCTAACCCTAACCCTAACCCTAACCCTAACCCTAACCCTAACCCTAACCCTAACCCTAACCCTAACCCTAACCCTAACCCTAACCCTAACCCTAACCCTAACCCTAACCCTAACCCTAACCCTAACCCTAACCCTAACCCTAACCCTAACCCTAACCCTAACCCTAACCCTAACCCTAACCCTAACCCTAACCCTAACCCTAACCCTAACCCTAACCCTAACCCTAACCCTAACCCTAACCCTAACCCTAACCCTAACCCTAACCCTAACCCTAACCCTAACCCTAACCCTAACCCTAACCCTAACCCTAACCCTAACCCTAACCCTAACCCTAACCCTAACCCAACCCTAACCCCAACCCCAACCCTAACCCTAACCCCAACCCCAACCCTAACCCTAACCCTAACCCTAACCCTAACCCCTAACCCTAACCCTAACCCCAACCCTAACCCTAACCCTAACCCTAACCCTAACCCTACCCTAACCCTACCCCTAACCCTAACCCTAACCCTAACCCTAACCCTAACCCTGACCCTGACCCTGACCCTGACCCTGACCCTGACCCTGACCCTGACCCTGACCCCTAACCCTAACCCTAACCCTAACCCTAACCCTAACCCTACCCTTGACCCTGACCCTGACCCTGACCCTGACCCTGACCCTGACCCTGACCCTGACCCTGACCCCGACCCCGACCCTGACCCTGACCCTGACCCTGACCCTGACCCTGACCCTGACCCTGACCCTGACCCTAACCCTAACCCTGACCCCGACCCTGACCCTGACCCTGACCCTAACCCTAACCCTAACCCTAACCCTAAACCCTAACCCTAACCCTAACCCTAACCCTAACCCTAACCCTAACCCTAACCCTACCCTGACCCCGACCCCGACCCCGACCCTAACCCTAACCCCGACCCCGACCCCGACCCCGACCCCGACCCTGACCCTAACCCTAACCCTAACCCTAACCCCTCACCCTGACCCTGACCCTGACCCTGACCCTAACCCCAACCTTAACCTTGCTAAATATAGCTAAATTGTTCTTCTGAAATGCTCCAACAATTTACTTTCCTACCCAGACTGTGAGAAAGTATCTATATCTATATGTTCACTTTCCCTTTATTAGTGAGCTTTATAAATATGTTTTATTGTCAATCTGATGAGTGCTTGATTATTGTTTTCTTGAAGAAATTAAATATGAACAGCCTCTTATTTATTTACTGTTTATATTTATATTCAGAAAATGCCCTGTTTATTTTCCGTGGTGCATTTGTCCATTCAGTTGTCTTTTCCTCAACGATTTATGTAAGTATTTGTATGTTCTATGGATTTACTCACTGTCAATTTTATATGTTGTATTTTCTTGTAGTCTGTCACATCGTCTGCATTCCTTATATTAGGTATTGTTATCCAGATGTTTTTATGTTTTACACTTAATCTTAGTCAAAATGCTGAAAAGCGATAGATGTCATTTTTCATGTAGTTAAATCTATCAAATGATTCTTTTGTACCTTGTGGATGTTTTGCTTACAGCTTTTGCAAACTCAAGATTGTAAATAATTTTAAATCTCATATCTATAGTTCCAGGTATTTGCCACTTAATTTATCTCGAAGTTGTTATTGTGGATATGACTTGAAGTTCAACTCTACATTTTTTCATTTATTTATTTATTGTTGGGGATTCATTGAGTGTATAAGAAACCAGGTTACACTGATTGTATCTGTTACGTAAAGTCCCTCTTACAATCGTGTCTTGCCAACAAAAGATGTGGCACACACGAAACCCCACCACCCTCCCTCCTTCCCTCTCTCTGCTCTTTCTCCACCCCTCCCTCCTTCTTTCTCTGCTCTCCCCTTCCCACACCCCCACCATGACTTTAATTGTCCTCATATCAAAATTGAGTACATAGGATTCATGCCTCTCCATTCTTGTGAAGCTTTACTAAGAATAATGTGTTCCACTTCCATCCAGGTTAATACAAAGGATGTAAAGTCTCCATTTTTGTTAATGACTGAATAGTATTCCATGGTATACATATACCACAGCTTGTTAATCCATTCGTGGGTTGGCGGGCATTTAGGCTGTTTCCAAACTTTGGCGATTGTAAATTGAGCTGCAATAAACAGTCTAGTACAAGTGTCCTAATGATAAAAAGATTTTCGTCCTTCTGGGTAGATGCCCAGTAACAGGAATGCAGGATTAAAATGGAGGTGTAGCTTGAGTTCTTTTAGGGTTCTCCATACTTCCTTCCAAAAAGGTTGTATTAATTTGCAGTTCCACCAGCAGTGTAAAAGTGTTCCCTTCTGTCCACATCCAAGCCAGCATCTGCAGTTTTGAGATTTTGTGATGTGGGCCATTATCACTGGGGTTAGATGGTATCTCAGGGTGGTTTTGACTTGCATTTCTCTAATAAATAGGAATGATGAGCACTTTTTCATATATTTTTTAGCCATTCATCTGTCTTCTTTAGAGAAGGTTCTATTCATGTCTCTTGCCCATTGATATATGGGATTGTTGGCTTTCTTCATGTAGATGAATTTGAGTTCTCTATGGATT
Source organism: Nycticebus coucang (assembly GCF_027406575.1). Lineage (NCBI taxonomy): Eukaryota > Metazoa > Chordata > Mammalia > Primates > Lorisidae > Nycticebus > Nycticebus coucang. The sequence goes on along the minus strand of NC_069785.1, from coordinate 138,316,485 downwards.
CCACTTATCAAGCTTTTGCCTGATTCAAAATATGCAAATATCCTTTCCCATTGTGTATTGCCTTTGGTTGTCTATTGCCTTTGGTTGTTTTCTCCTTAGCTGTACAGAAGCTTTTCAGTTTAATTAAGTCCCATTTGTTTGTGTTTGTTGTTGCAGTTGCCATGGCAGTCTTCTTCATGAAGTCTTTCCCCAGGCCAATGTCTTCCAGTGATTTTCCTATGCTTTCTTTGGGGATTTTCATTGTTTCATGCCTTAAATTTAAGTCCTTTATCCATCTTGAATCAAATTTTGTGAGTGGAGAAAGGTGTGGGTCCAGTTTCAGTCTTTTACATGTGGATATCCAGTTTTCCCAGCACTATTTATTGAACAGGGTGTCTTTCCCCAGATATGATCATGTCAGGTGTATCGAAGATTAGGTGGTTGTAAGATGTTAGTTTGATTTCCTGGTTTTCTATTCGATTCCAAATATCTATGTCTCTATATTTGTGCCAGTACCATGCTGTCTTGACCACTGTGGTCAAGTACAGCCTAAAAGCTGTTATGGTGATGCCCCCAGCTTTATTTTTCTTACCAATAACTGCCTTAGCTATATGGGTTTTATTCTGGTTCCATGCAAAACACGGAATCATTTTTTCCAAATCTTGAAAGTATGATGTTGGTGTTTTAACAGGAATGGCATTGAATAGGTAGATTGCTTTGGAAAATATAGACATTTTAATAATGTTGATTCTTCCCATCCATGAGCATGTTATGCTCTTCCATTTGTTAATATCCTCTGCTATTTCCTCTCTTAGGGTTTCATAATTTTCTTTATAGAGGCCCTTCACCTCCTTTGTTAGGCATATTTGTAGGTATTTCATTTTCATGGAAGCTATGGTGAAGGGAGTTGCATCCTTAATTAGCCTCTCATCTTGACTGTTATTGGCATATCCAAAGGCAACTGATTTGTGGACATTGATTTCACATCCTGAGACATGACTGTATTTTTTGATGACTTCCTGGAGTCTTGTGGATGAGTCTTTGGGGTTCTCTAAGTATAACATCATGTCATCAGCAAAGAGGGAGAGTTTGACCTCCTCTGCTCCCATTTAGATTCCCTTTATTTCCTTGTCTTGCCTAATTGTATTGGCTAGAACTTCCAGCACTATGTTGAAAAGTAATGGTGACAGAGGACACCATTTTCTGGTTCCAATTCTAAGAGGAAAAGCTTTCAGTTTTACTCCATTTAACAAAATATTAGCTGTGGGCTTGTCATAGATAGCTTCAATCAGTTTCATAAACGTGCCACTATGCCTATACTCTTCAGTGTTCTAATTAGAAAAGGATGCTGGAGTTTATCAAATGCTTTTTCTGCATCTATTGAGAGGATCAATCATATGGTCTTTATTTTTGCTTCTGATAATATGATGGATAACGTTTATGGACTTGAGTATGTTAAACCAGCCTTGCATCCCTGGGATAAAACCTACTTGATCACGGTGTATGACTTTTTTGATAAGCTGTAATCTATTGTCCAGGATTCTGTTGAGAATTTTTGCATCTATATTCATTAATGAAATTGGTCTGAAATTCTCCTTTTTAGTTGGGTCTTTTTCTGGTTTTGGTATCAGGGTGATGCTTGCTTCATAGAAGCAATCCATGTTGGGGAAGATTCCCTCCTACTCAATTTTTTGGAATAATTTCTGCAGTATGGGAATTAGCTCTTTCCTGAAGGTTTGATAGAAATCTGATGTCAAGCCATGTGGACCGGGGTATTCTTTTTGTTGGAATTTTTTTTATTGTTTCTTTAATCTCAGTGCATGAAATTGGTCTGTTCAGAAGCTCTATTTCTTCCTGGCTAAGTCTAGGGAAAGAGTGTGATTCAAAATATTGATCCATTTCCTTCACATTGTCAAATTTCTGGGCATAGAGTTTTGGATACAATTCAGAGATGATCTTTTGTATATCTATGGCATCAGTTGTTATTTCCCCTTTAACATTTCTGATGGAGGTAACTAGAGATTTTACTTTTGTATTTCTAGTTAGTTTGGCCAAAGGTTTATGAATTTTATTTCTTCAAAAAACCAACTCCTTGTTTTGTTAATTTTCTGAATGATTCTTTTGTTTACAATTTCATTGATCTCTGATTTAATTTTGGAGATTTCTTTTCTTCTACTGAGTTTAGGCTTAGACTGTTCTTTCTCCAATTCCATGAGACAGCTTGTGAGGTTGTTGATGTGCTCTCTTTCTATTTTTCGAATGTAGGTATTTAAAGCGATAAATTTTCCTCTCAACACTGCTTTTGACCAATATAAAGTGACCATCTTTGTATTTATTGACTTAAGTTGCTTTAAATCCACATGTATCTGAAAATAAGATTGCAAATCCCCTTTTCTTTTGAATTCCGTTTGCCTAAAAAATTGTCTTCCAACCCTTAACTTGGAGTTCTAATTTTTCTTTTGAAGCTAGATGTGTTTCCTGCAGACACCAAATGGATTGCTTGTGTTTTTTAATCCAGTCAGCCAATCTATGCCTCTTCATAGGGGAATTCAAGCCATTAACATTTATTGAGAGAAGTATTGTAGTGTTCTATTCATCTTATTTTGTGAGAGTCCATTGCTTACTTTTATCTTTCACATCAGTGTGGAAGCTAGGTTCTGTCCTTTAAATGCTGAGTTCTTAATTTGCTGTTGATCCATTGTGATGGTCAGTGTGTAGAACAGGTTGAAGTATTTCCTGTAGAGCTGGCCTTGTTGTGATGAATTTCCTCAATGTTTGTATATCAGTCAATGATTTGATTTCTCTGTCAATTTTAAAGCTTAACTTAGCAGGATATAGAATTCTGGGCTGGAAATTGTTCAGTTTAAGTAGATTAAAGGTAGATGACCATTGTCTTCTAGCTTGGAAAGTTTCATTAGAGAAGTCTGCCGGCACCCTGATGGATTTACCCCTGTAGGTCAACTGGCGCTTACTCCTGGCAGCTTGAAGAATCTTCTCTTTGGTCTTGACTTTGGACAGGTTCATCACAATGTGTCTTGGAGATGCTCAGTTAGAGTTGAGGTGACCTGGGGTCCGATATCCCTCTGACAGGAATGTGTCATAATCTTTGGTGATATTTGGCAAATTTTCATTTATAAAATTCTCTAGTATGGCTTCCATTGCCCTGGGGAATTCTTCTTCCCCTTCTGGGATACCTATCACTCGTATATTTGAACGCTTCATAAATTCCCATAATTCTATCAGGGAATGTTCCACTTTCTCTTTCTTCTTTTCTGTCTCCTTAACTATCGGAGTTATCTCAAGAGCTTTGTCCTCTACCTCTGAGATTCTTTCTTTCTGCATGGTTTCTTTCTTCTTCAGATTAGAATCTGTTGTTGATACTTTCTATTGCATCTTTAAGTTCCCTAATTGACTGCTTCAGTTCCTTCAGCTCTGCTATATCCTTTCTCTATTCTTCATATTGTTCATCTCTTATTTGATTCTGTTTTTGGATTTCCTGTTGGTTATTTTCCACTTTATCAGGAGTTTCCTTCATTGTTTCCATCCTTTCCTTCCTTGTTTTCATCATCTGTATTCTAAATTCCCTTTCTGTCATTTCTAACTTTTATTTATAGGTGGAATCCTCTACAGTAGTTACCTCCCAGTCCCTTGGTGGGGTTGTTCTGGACTGGTTTTTCATGTTGCCAGGATTTTTCTGCTGAATCTTTCTCATGAGTGACTTCTTTTATCTGTTTCCTTCCCCTAATTTTCCTTTCACTTCCTCTTGGTCTTTAAGTTGCCATGCTTCTGGACCAGGGTTTCAATGGATCCTTTTGGTACAGGACAAGAAGGATGTGAGAAGACTGAAGAATAAGAAGGGGAAAAATAAAAGAAGAAACAAAGAAAAAGAAAAAGAAAGAAAGAAAGAAAAAAGAGAAAGGAGAGGGCGTGGTTAAATTGGAATATTGACAAAAAGAAGACAGGCAAAGAAAGATGGAGACAGAGCAATATAGGTGTACAGTAGGGTAGTTTGATCCAACCTTAAAAACTCCCAACCTCTGGGGGTGCAGGGTTGGCTGGTTCTCTTGAGGTCAGCAGCTCTTTGCTAGCCTGTTTGGACACAGTACCCCACCTCCACCAAGTAGAGAGGAAAGACAAAAATGCTATAAATCAATCTAAAACAAACAAACACAAAACTTTATGAGATTAAATGAGAAAAAAAAACAGAGTAGGGGTAGAAACACTAGAAAAAATGAAGTTCTAATTGTTGAAAAAGGCAACAATAGAAAATTATTTTTAAACTATAAAAATGAAAGAAAAGGAAAATCTATAGGGATATAGTTGAAATTAAAAAACAAAACAACAACAACAACAACAGTAAGAGAACCTAAAATGAAAGAAAAAAAAAAGCAGTGTATATCTCTTGCTGAATATTGTCTGGGCAATAGGTGATCTTCTCGGGTATGAGATGTTAATCACAATGCTGATATGCCTGTACGAGATGGAGACTGGAGGCCTATGCTGATTTCTCAAACCCCGCAGGGTAGAGAGCCTAAAGTGGAGACCCTAAATCTCTCCTCAGAACATGTAAAAGACACTTTAAACTGCTAAACTTGGCTAAGCAGAAGCTTTCCCAGGAAAGTGCTTATCCCTGGGATCACTCCTGAAGTTGCTATCCACTTAACCAATGTGCCAAAACCAATCTCGCTTATGCCCCTGAGGGCTAAGGCTGCAAGGTATCTCAGTCCCCGCCTTTAGGCTGCTCAGTCACTAGATTACTAGCTCCCACCTGATCCTTGCTCTGCAACCCTGAGGGTGGAACTTGACAGGGTACTTCTCTCACAATGGCTCCGTGTGGCCCATGGATGAACACAATTAGCTCAGTCTGGGGCCCTATACAATGCTCAAAGTCCTCCATACTCTTGTCCAAGTTCTCCCAAGGTAGTTCAATTGAATGCCAAGTCCACAAAAACCAAAGCAGCTCACAGGTAAGGCCTTTCCAGTTTGCAATCTCACTGCTGCTTTACTTTACACCTGCCGGTAGGATTAGACTGAATGAACACACACAACCACTTGCCAGTTTTCCATGGCTTTTGTCCTCCTCCTGGGATCCAGAACTCTCTTGCTGACTCCCTGTGTCCTCAAAGAGATGTTTATGGTCAGATCCCACAATCCAGAGATGCCCGGAGTCCTGTCTCCCCAGACTCAACCATGCCCGGTTGCAAGGAAGCTGTTACTTGGCCGCCATCTTGCTCCTCCTCTCCATTTTTTAATTTTATTCCCAAACAGATAGAAATGTTTGATTAAACGTTTATCCTTTTTCCTTGGGGTACAGCCATTCACCTTTCTGAGCCTGTTCCACAGTTCACTGTGACCAGGAGACTGAGCTCCAGCCAATGGAATGTGGGTAGAAAGTGGGAATTCCATTTAGGCCTGATCCATAAAAGCCTCTCACCACCATCCTCACTTATCTTTCCCCTTGTGCCTGGTGCAGATGACCATTCACCTGGGAAAGCCAGTTTTAAAGGTGGGGCTATGATAGAAGAAACTGTGATCCCCAAATCACTGCCAATCAGGAACAAAACACCCATTTAGGTTTCTGAGAGAGAGAAATGATCTCTTATGGTGTTGAACCACTGAGGCTATAGAAACCAGGTTACCTGAACTAATCTAAGACAACATTATTTACTGAAAGTTCATCCAATCACCACTAATTGCAAAGGCTTTATTTATTTATGTATTTATTCATTGATTTATTTTAGACAGAGTGTCACTCTCTTTCCCAGGCTAGAGTGCCGAGTTATCAGCCTACCTCACAGCAATTTCAAACTCCTGGACTCAAGTGATCCTACTGCCTCAGCATCCAGAGCACCTGCCCTGATAATTTTTCCATTTTTAGTAGAGACAGGGCCTTGTTTTTGCTCAGGCTGGACTTGAACTCCTGAATTCAAGTGATCTTGCTGCCTCGCCACCCAGAGTGCTAGGATTACAGGCTTGAGCCACTGCTTCCAGCCTATAAAATACGGTTACATTTAGCAGACACTGGAGCAGCACATAGAAGCATGGTTATGGCATTGTCTTATGAACTATAAATTTTACTTGAGTCTTAGGTTTCCCATAAATGAAATGAAATCAATGACAATATTGTACATACTCAGCTTTCAATACATGATAATTGTAGTCAATGTTGTTATAATTATCATATGCTAAGCTCCCTTATGCATGGGTCTATTCTAAGTCCATGATATATTTGTCTGTTCCTTGTTTCCTTATTGTGTTCTAGGTCTTGCTTTTGGACTCAGTTTTCATGTGGTTAGACTTAGTACCACCCCAATATTTAGGCAACTGGGCCTCTACTGTGCATCTCAGATTTTATAAGGCCCTCCGTTGGCTCTTCTTTAGCCCCTTCCTAGGCAGTGAAGAGTCTATGGGACCTACCCAGACTTCATCTCCTCTCCTTCAAGACTATGGACTGTGGGCGTGACATTCAAGAGAATTCCCTGTGCACCTGGCCCCTAGGCCACTCCCAGAGCTTGTGCAGGTCTATTCTCTGGTTTCTACCTCCTCAGGCAGATCACAGTTCTCAGGAGAGCTGAGGGCCAGCCAGTAGAAGCCTGCTTGAGGTGGGTTTGGATGGAACTCAGACTTGCAGACTGTGGTTTCAGTGAGTTCCCTTGCTGAAGATAAAGATGGAGCCAATGGTAGGAAGAAAAGGGGCATGGAGCAGAGAATGTAATTTACAAATCTGCCTTTGCACTCCTATGTAGCTTCTGCAAAGTGTAAGGAATCCCTTGGCTGGATCATATCCTTGGAAATATGTGGAGTTTTTTTCTTTTTCTTTTTCTTTTTTTTTTTTAGTTAACATCTGTGGGAGGAACGTTTCAGAGTCCTCACAACAAACAGATTTTTATTTTGTGATTTCATTTGACTGCTGATATAGCTGGGAATAAATCAGACACTAGTTAAAGAAAAAGAATTGAGTTTGAAATAATTGCTCTACTATTTTCCAGAATTTGGATTTCCTGGTGAGAGGCACAAGGCAATCTAATTCTCATCTCTCCACTTACCCACTCCCAGAAACCTTTAGGATGTTCTCTTTACCCCTTGTATATTGAAATTGTGATCTCATATGTGGACACCCAGCTCTGCATCCTTCTCCATTGTTCCTGTCTGACACTTATACACATGTTTTGATTCCAGCTCCTGTCTTGATTCAGTACAATAACAATTCAGATTTTCTCTGGATAGTGGTGTCTTTGTCCTTTGAAATGCCAATTATAAGAATTACAACTTTCTCGACTAATTCTCATCATCATTCAACTTTTCTTTCATCCAGTTTCCCATCAGTGCTCTGAGGAATGCATTGTGTCCCTGGACAATGTCTACTACAAAGTCTTTCTGTGGGTTTGTAACTAATTAGAATATGTGGCAGTTAGCTGTAGCTGCATAACAAATAACCACAGAACACAGGGATATTGAACAGTGAATATTTCTTGTGCATCAGCAGGCTGCCTAGGAGATGTGCTCTCATCTGGCCTTACCTAGGGCAGCTCAGTGTCACAAATCCCTCATCCTACACAGAATAGATGGCTGGACCCCATATGTCTTCCCAGGGATGACAGAAATTCAAGGTCAGTAGGCCAAATGATACCTTCACAGCAGCTTACATTTTGGCTGATTTCCTATTGACCAAAGCCAGACACATGCTGAGCTCGGGGTTGGAAGATTACACCCACCTACTGAGTAGTAGGGCAGTGCAAAGTTGCATGGCTGAGATGGTGGATACCAACAAGGGTAAAGAATCAGGCCATTAATTTCATCATAGTCTGAGTAGTGTGTATGCCCTCTTGTAGTACCCATGCTGTCAACACCAGCATCACATGTGGAAAAGATGGACATTACACATATACAGGCCGAGAGTGAGTGTCAGGGCCGTCCCGGGTGTTTCTCTTCCACTACTGCTCCACCTCCTGCCCTCCTGCTCTACCTGGTGCTGCCAGTAGGTGCTCAGGTCAGGCTGGTCATGGAGGCTCCTGACGCTGGAACTTAGAACATGCTGCTCAGAACACAGAATGTCAGCGAACACTGATCCCTTCACCTTGGCAAAGTCTGTAGTCAACACAAACCTCCCAGAGTAGCGGACCCTATTCGAAGGACCTGACCCTGAACTGCCCTCATGGGCAGTTATCTGGACAAATCTGGCCTGCAGCAGCCTGTGCCAGCTCAGGAGGGCAGGGACCTGCTAGAGAGGCCTGACCTCCGCCCACCCACCTGGCCCTCACCTTCCATCCTGTCTGCCATGTTTACCCCTTGCTCCCCACTCCTCTGCTCCCAGCCTCCAGGAGGCCTTGCCACAGCGACTGTGGGATGTCCTCAAAGTGCTACGTGATGGTACCTCGAAGATGGGATCCTCTTTGACAGTCCGGGTATTCCCGTGTGGGGGTACTTCCCAGGGTGTGCTGGGATGGCTGCCCCAAGAAGAAGACCCGGCTACCTGTTTGTCATTTCAGGTGGATAGGCCGCCCGGGGACTGTGAGGATCCCCCCTCCTGACAGAAAATGGACTCATTCTGCAGGACCAGAGCAGGTGATCAGCTCAGCACTGCCCTCACTATCACACGATGTCCCAGACCCAAGTGCCAAGGAGACTGTCCCAAGTGCCCTCGAAGACAGGATGGAAAATACAGTGAGGGGGGAAGACCAAATATTTGCTGATGGCCAGAAAAATACAAGAAGTTGCCATGACAGCAGTGGGACTGGACATTCAGGCCTTGAGCCCCTGGTGGCCAAAGGAGTCCCAGCTCCTTTGCTGCCTAAGCCTGAGTGTCTGAAGAATGGTCCCAATTCCCAGAGCTCAGAGGACCCCTTGAATAAGAGATCATGCACATCTTCTGCGAGCTCCTTGGGCAGCAGTACACATGTGGCATCCCTGTCCCCAGACGCAATGCCATCACCAGTTCCTACAGCTCTACCCGAGGCTTCTCACAGCTCCAGAAGAGAAGCGGCCCCAGTTCCTCACCCTCCTTATCCCGCTCCAAGACACAACAGAGGCCAGCAAAGAAAATAAGAGGAGAAGAGCTGTGTCATCATTTCAGTTCCTCAACTCCACCTGTCACAGACAAGGAGTCCCAGGGAGAGAAGGCTGCAGAAACGACCACGCGGAAGGAACAAAACTTCTGCAGTTCCCCATCTACAACTCACAGCTCTGGGCCACGAAAACGGAAGTTTCAGCTGCTACGTTGTCCGCGAGGGGAACCTCTGACTTTGCCTCCACCTCCCGAGCTTGGCTATTCAGTCACTGCTGAAGACCTGGACTTAGAAAAGAAAGCTTCATTCGATTGGTTTAACAAGCTTTTGGCAGACACGACTGAAGCTGCCTCCACCAATTCCACAGTCAAGATGATGGAGGTGGACCCACCAGACACTAACACCACCACCAATTGCACAGTCGAGATGATGGAGGTGGACCCTCCAGACACTGACACCAGGTCACACCAGGGGATATCAGCAGCCCCACCTGCCAGTGAAGACGTTGAGATGAGTGAGGATAGCCCAGACCACACAGCCACCATCTCTGGGTTGACAGCTACAACCCAAACCACCAGCAGTGGGACCAGCGGCTCTGTGCTGGGCTCCTACACATTGGCGGCCTCAGCAGTTCCAGCTGGCAGCAGGGCCTTGGGAATCAGTGTGGCTACCCCAGGTTCTAGATCCACGTCAGGACCTGTAGCTCTTCCAGCGAAGACATTTACCAAATCCCAAGCCCTATCTGCCCCATCTGCCACCGCCATGCAAGGATTTCAGTTTGGAATGCTGAGTACCCCACCTTCTAACCCTCCATCTTCTGCAGCACCTTCTGTGTCTTCCTCATCTCCCCTGAGCAGTGTGAGCTGCACCAGGAGCAGCGTGAGGAGCGCCACCCCTTACACTGCACAGCCCTTTCTCTCTGGGGCACTCCCTGCCTCCACTGACAGCTTTGTCCCAGCCCAGATCTCCATCGTCCAGGTTACCAAGTTTACTCCCAACCATACATCAAGCACAGTCACCACCTCTGGATTCAGCCAGTTCCCTCCCAGTGCTGTCCAGACAGCCAGCAGCAGCAGCTCCGGTGGCTTCTGTAGATTGGGCGGCACCCTGACCACCTCACGCCCAGCCTTCACCAGCCAGCCAGTGCTGACCATCAGTTTTGCCTCAAGTGAGAAACTTCCTCTCCCATCAAATCCAGGAGCCAGTCCCCAGCCTGCATATAAGGCCACTGATGGGCCACGACGCCGGGCTCCCAAGCGACACCTTCCCCAAGCTGTGGCAGCACTCTGGCAAATGAAAACTCTGCAGCCCCACCCCCAGCTAAAAAGCCAAAACTAACCCCACGCCAGCCCTGAGAGCCATCTTTGCTGGCAGCTATAAGGTGCAGCCCACTTGGATGTCTGTGCATTTGATAGGATTGGGAAAGACTTCTTATCCCTAAAACATTTCCTTACTTGGCTTAACTATCAGAAGTGGCTCTCTTTCTTGAGTTCCCTTAGGGCAGTAGTTCTCAACCTTCCTAATGCCATGGCCCTTTAATACAGTTCTTGTGGGTCACGACACACAGGTTGAGAACCACTGCCTTAGAGGACTCTTTCTCCATTTCCTGCTGCTTTGTCCCTTGTAGGATATAATCACAGTGTGTGCTGCCTTTGCCATTTTCCTCCTTTCTATTCTGAGTCAAGGCCTCATCTCCCAAACTCTCTGCCACCTGGCCCCTAAAGGCTTGCTGGCAAAAGACTGTTAGCATGGCAGAGCCAGGGGTGAGCCACTTCCCTCCATGAGGGCAAAGCTCTTAGAGCAGACAGGACACCCACGCCTGCTGTCAGCTGCCTCCTACCCCATCTCCCTGGTGGCCTCATGGGGCCGTTGTCTGCCTCTCCAAGATGATATGTAGGAGTCCTTGTCCTGTTACTTGTCTGATGCTCCTGCCTATGTTTGAGGAGAAATTGAATTGTATGAGTGGCGGCATTTTGGGACTTAACTGCTTCAAGTTTTCTGGGGCCCAGCTATCTGAAGGTGGACAGTACAAGCACTGTCTGGCTGCAAGTGCTGACCCTGAATTTCAAAAGGTTTTTGCCTTTAAGGACTGGAAGACCTGGATGGTGGGGGTGGGGAGGCGGGGAGTAAATACTTTCCAGTGACAGCTGGGTGCCCATAAACTTGAAGCAGTTGAGCTTGGCACTCCCAACATGCCAACACTCATACAATTCAATTCTTCCCCGAACATTCATAGGCATGAGCATCACACAAATATCACAGGACAAGGCCACCCACATATAATCTTGGAGAGGCAGACAACGGCCCCATGAAGCCACCAGGGAGGTGGGGTAGGAGGCAGCAGACAGTGGGCCTGGGTGTCCTGCCTGCTCTAAGAGCTTTGCCTTCATGGAGGGAAGTAGCTCACGTTTGGCTCTGCCATGCTAACAGTCTTTTGCCACCAAGCTCTTAGGGGCCAAACTGCCAGAGAGTACCGGAAATGAGACATTGATTGAGAAATGGCAGGAGGAAAATGGCAAAGGCAGCACATACTGTGGTCTCCAAGATAAAGCTAAACTTCAAGATCATTTTCAAACAATGAAATCCTACAAGGGATGAGGGCGTATTACCCTCCACTTATGAGAACTCACTGGGGGCTACCTCACCCATACTCTAAGTTACAAAATCTACCTTCCTGAGCTGTACTTTCAGGCTGTATCTTAGTGATTTCCCCTCCAAGAGCCCTGTCTGGTCATTTCCCCTTTCCTGCTTTATACTACAACCAAATGCTTAGGCGCAGGAGCCCCACTGTCATGCCCATCCTCTTTGGGAGAAGAGTGAATATGAGTGTCATGCCAACTTTTCTGAAGATTGTTCTACGATTGGGATTTTGCCCATCACCTGTTAAGAAGACCAACATTTGGGGTCACATACTAATTTAGAGTATAGTTTGTTAACACTATTTTCATTGTTTTAAGGTGTTTACTATATTTCTTTGAAAGCTGAGGATGCTGAATGATCTTAAGTGAAATGTTAATACCTTTTGTTTTGATGTATTAGAATTTAGGGTTATAAAAATCATAATAGGTGTTCTTAAAACAACAAGAAAAATACCTGTGTTTCTGTCACCACTTCCAACATACGAATGTTTCCATAGATTGTTTGCTTTATAGCCATCCTGTTTGTGACAGAAGCCCTACTTCCAATTTATCTGTTTCTTATACAGTGGTTTTGTTACATCTAGTTACCTAGATGCTCTTTGGAGATTTTTTGATACAATTTAAGGAAGATGGCTAGATATCTGCTTTTGGAATCAGAAAAATAACAGGAATATTTATCATATTTGTGTATCTGTATGTATTTTTATACTATCTTTGATACCTTACACGTTGTTTTCACAATTTACGTTGCCATCACCCTGAAGAAATAAAAGCACTTCCAAAAGGAAGGTTTTTAAAAACAAAATTCTGAGAACAAATTTTAACTTTGTAAGATAAATAGTCAGAAATTGAACCCTCAGTAATAACCAACATTGGGAATATTGATATATTGTTTGACAATGTTGCTTCTTCATTTGCATGGAAGTTGACGGTCAGGTACATAAAGTTAATTTTTATTGTTCAGAATAAGTTATGTGAAAAGATGTAATTTTATTTTCAAATGTATGCATTGTAACCCTCAGTTTCAAGCTGTATAAAAAATTAAATTGGATTGTATTACTGAAAAGTGAATTTTGTAATTCTCCTATGTCAAATTATACCTAATTTGGAACAAGGGAAGTGGCAACCACTAAAAGATGGGTTCTCTTCTCTAAATGGAGGAAAAGTCTCAGCAGAGCAATAGGATAAAGTGTTATGTTAAGTATAAATATTTAAAAAATGAAAATAAAATAAAAAAGGAAAAGATAAATACTTAGATGTTCAGGGGATCCCAGGGCCACCCTCACTTCAGACCAGCTGGCTATTAATTTTGGGGTTCCCACAACCACCTTTTTGGTCGAAAAGACCAAATGACTCACAGAATGCCAGAAAGTGTTATATTTGTGAGTATAGTTTCTTAGAGTGAAAGGATGCATATTAAAACTGCAGAAGGAAGAGACACCTAGAGCAGAATCTGGAGCAGGTCCAGATGTGCAGTCTCATGTTCTGGGAACACGTTCCCCTCCTAGTATCAACAAGGTGAGGCAGTACACACAGAGTCCCGCCAACCCAGGAAGCTCAGTCGAGCCCCAGGTGTTCAGGCTTTTTTGTGAACTTGATCACATTGTGTGTGCATAGCTGACCATTAGCCTTCAGCCCCTCATGGTCAGAAGTCATATGGCATGTCCCAAAGCCCCCAACATACATCACCTTCTTAGACTGTCTCATGGCTAAAGCCCCCAGGCAGATAACGATGCTGTGATGAGGCAGGACACTCCAGGGACGTTGAGATTTCCTCCCAGTAGCTGAAGCCAAAGACCAGACCTCTCTCCAGGTGAAGAGAATTTTTTGCCCCACACTGCCCCGACTGTATCGGGGAAGACATGTTCACCCTGAGCTTCCTTGCCCTGTGTACCTACCATGACACTATCCATAAACATCCTGGTTTTCCTCTCCTTCTGGTCGTGGGGTTATGCTTCCTTCCTTTAGCCCTTTGAAGACAGATGTGCCCTAATGACTTGCCTTAGTAGAGGAAATGTAAGAGGAAATAATGAGAAGGAAGAAACTTCAGAGTCAACATAGGTTCACCATGTTCCCTTCCCTGATCTCAGGAGCCTGTGGAAACAGGTTGGGATGAAAGGCCCATGAGCCTGGGACCCTGAGAAACTAGGAAGAAGTACTCCTCACCAACCCTTGATACACTGTCCACATCAGTCAGTGGTAACCGTTTGTTGTGTTAACTGCCTAAGATTTGGGGATTTTTTTTTTTTTTTTGTAGAGACAGAGTCTCACTGTACCGCCCTCGGGTAGAGTGCCATGGCGTCACACGGCTCACGGCAACCTCTAACTCTTGGGCTTACGCGATTCTCTTGCCTCAGCCTCCTGAGCAGCTGGGACTACAGGCGCCCGCCACAACGCCCGGCTATTTTTTTGTTGCAGTTTGGCCGGGGCTGGGTTTGAACCCGCCACCCTCGGCATATGGGGCCGGCGCCCTACTCACTGAGCCACAGGCGCCGCCAAGATTTGGGGATTTTTATGGTAGCACAGCATATAAAAAAAAAAAAAACAACGTTGCCTAACTCCCAATAAGGCCTTTGACCATCCCTAAGTAATCTGGGCAGCTGCTTATTTCTATGTTTTCACCAGCAAACTTCAACCCAGGACTTACTTGATTAACACTAGAATGGGACCCTCATGTCCCACTCTGCAATTTCAAATTCTCATGTAATAATCATTCAAGTGTGAGACTCTGTATGCCTACAGTCACTCATAGCAACATGGTTGAGAATGGTGAAAAACGGGAAACACCAACATGTCCGCTAATAGGAAACTGGTTAAATGCATCCTATTGTGCTGTTATTAAGGTATTGCCTGTCAGCTCCAAATTCACACTTCATTGCCTGCTCTATGACAATGGACCCGGACCTAGGAAACTGTTTTCCTTTGCCAGAAGCAGGGATGTCCAGCCCTGTCAGCAGAGGGTACTATTCTCCTCCCATTCCAGGGGTGGCTTGCTCACCAAGCTCCTGGAGAGCTCACTGCTTACTCCAGTGCCTGGCCCCAAGCGGTTTTTCTTTCTGCTGCCTGATAGGCTTCTGCTGTTTCCACCTCTCAACCCTGACCACATTAGGATAGCCAGGAGCCCCAGATTGCGTGGGCCTGTGTTGCAATGAATCTCTGCCCTTCTTTGGTGGTCAGGCTAGCCTTTTCTAATCATGTGCCAGGATCTCAGGCTGAACAGAATCTGAATGTCTAGGCTGCCAGATAAAGATAAACTGCTTCAGCTGCTAAGGACAATCAGGATTCATCAGATGATATTGACAAATCCAACTGCTGACTTTCTATTTTTACTTTAGCTCCAATTTTACTGTGTTCAGACATCTCCTAGGAATCTCGTAAAAGGTACATTCTGATTCAGTAGCTCTGAGGTAGGGCTGAAATTCTGCATTTCTATAAAGTTCTGAGGTGATGTGGAAGCTGCTGGTCCACATACCATCCTTAGAGAAGTGAGGAGTTAGCTTAGCTTTGAGCTCATTTCTGTAATATAATCTTTCCTTTCCTTTTTTTTTTTTTTTTTAAACAGAACCTGCTGCTGAAAGCCACCACCTGAGTGCAGAATTCCATCAGGAACAAATGAATGCCAAGTTCGCTTTGTTAGTATACATAAATATGAGGAAAGAAATCAGAATGCTCTGGATTAACAACCATCCCCAGCTGATGATGACCTTTGCCACTAAGTACACTAAAACAAGAGAAAATTATTTTCTACAGCATATACCTAACCCCTCTCTCCCCTCAACCCACACTATGGTCTTCTGAACCACAGATCAGCAGTCATTGAAGTGTATCTGTGAATATGCTCCCATCAGTTTGGTTTTTATTACGGTATGATCCAGTTTGTTTCTCTGTAAAAGGCAGAGGGGTCAGGGATATTGTCCCATTGGGGTCAGCGAATATTATCCCATTGGTGTCATATTGACATGAGGTGCAAATGAACGGAATCACTGTTCATCTGACATGGAATTTGTCTTATTATCTCCCAAAGCCTATACTCACAATTGATAATACAAATAATTAAAATGTTCACATTCATATGCAATGCCTTTATCTTTCAATTTTATATTTGATCCTTAGGAAACAACCAGTAAGTAGTTAATTATCTTCCTCAGTTCTTTTTTTTTTTTTTGAATATGTTTTTTATATTTTTTTAAATTAATATGAGGTTACAATATTTAGGTTACATTGTTCCCATTTCAGGGTAAAGTTCCTGAAGAACTTTGTAGAAGAGCCCCTCAAAGGGTGTGTTATACACCCCGACAACATGCACATTAGGTGAGATCCTGCCTCACACACTCCCTCCTTCTGCCAAATGCCCACACCTTGCTTTCCTCTACTTCTGAACTGGACTATGTTAGTGTGTTATTAAACTCTACATTGTTTACATTTACCTGGATGAAGTTGAAATACATTCTTCTTAGTAAAGTATTGCAAGAATGGAAAAATAAATATCCAATGTACACCATACATTGCATCCTAGTGTGCCAGTTATTAAGGTCATATGAAATCAGTATATAAACAATTACATGCTCATAAGTGCCCTTTCTGATATATAATCTAATCTAAGACTAGTCAGTCCTATGTCAACATTAATCCAACCTTAGCACAAACATAGTAAAGCATTCACCACACAATATGGCATTGGGAGGTTCTAAGTACACCACTTTGCCCCACTACGGCCTCAGTAAGTGAACATGCCCTCACACCATATCTTTCAGTGATATGGACCAACACACAGCTCCCCTTTAGGGCTGTTCTGACTACAAGCACTTTTCATGTGTATGCACACGATGTCTGCCTCCTGCTTGCACAAGTCTTTAAAATGGGAGACTCTGTCCTACTCACATGGCAGGCTTCAGCTCAGTGCCTGACAGTAATACATAGTGGTAAAGACTGTGGAATCCAGCAGCACCTGTGGTTCAAAGGAGTAGGGCACCAGTCCCGTATACCAGATGTGGTGGGTTTAAACACAGCCCCGGCCACAAACTGCAAAAAAAAAGGATGTGGACTCCATCCAGACTCCCCGCCTTCATAGGCCCAGCTCTCACTCTTACTGAGGCATTCATCTTACTGAAACATGGGACTGTAAAGGCATCTATTGATACTTTAGTGGATTGTTATAAAGATTAATTGACCAGATAGAAAATGCTGGCAACTAAGACGCGCTATATAAGACTCAGCTATGATTATCAGCAGATATGTAAAATAATTAGTCTTTCAGAAACAAGAAGAGGATCACATTCATCAGATTATATAATATTCGTTTCTCAGATTCTCTTGTGTTTATGGATTTATTTTATTTTCATTATTTACACACACCAATTGATGCATCATGAGTGTAAAAATTTCATTCATCAGAAAAAGACATCGTTCCAGGGTTGGTCACTTTCCAAACACTGAAGATGAATCTGGAAAGAAGAGAAAGAAGGTATCCACAAATGAATTTGGTATGACTTCTAGCCTGAAGGAGGAGAAATAAGAAGAATTCTACTGCAGTGCAGAAGAGGCCAACCAAAACATGTGCATGCTAATCATCACCTCTGAGGGCTTCTGTTTGTCACCTGCCCAGCATCTACTCCTATCAGCTGGTATTGGATGTCTTATTTCATCAGGGAACCTCCCCTCTGCTCAGTCCCAATGCTTCACAGGGGCTGACCTCAATGAGATTCAGCTGGGCTGGTGACTGGACCTGGCTGATCTGAGAATTCAATTCCCTCCATGACAGCATCTGGTTCAAGAGCGTACATATGCCCAAGACAGGGCAAAGTTTCAATTTGGAGACTTCTATGCACGTGTTGAAAGTAAAATCCTCTTTCTTTCCATGATGACATTACAACTGTAAGGCTTTAAATATGCAGTGGAGCCATCCCTGGAGGGAAACTGGCCAAAGAGAAGCCAATACAACAGAACATAAATCAAAGAGATTGGGGTGGAGGAAAGAATAGATTGGGTTCTTATATGGTTTACCTTGATCTACCTATGCCTGATTGACTGGTGGACTTTGTTTCCCCTGAGCCACTGAAGTACTTTGTTTTACTTATTCCAAATGGGTTTTCTGCTGTTCTAAACTTGAAGAATGCAAATAAATAAAAAATGAAAAAGTTCTAAATCGCAAACTATTTTATTCAGCCTTAACATTACTCAAAAGTGCTTAAAAACAAAACAAAGCAAAACCCCAAACCACAACACCATCCATCAGTATTTCAACAGGACAGTACAAACAAAACCAGTAGAACAAGCTCTCAAGGGCAAAAGCTTTAACGACTTAAGCAACAAAAATGGAGTATAGAATTATAACTCATAACATAAGCTAAACATCTTTGAGTTCATAGATATTTACTACATAGATAAATTAATAAGTGGAGGAGAAGAGAGAAATCTTCCATTTTGAATAAATGGTGTAGATATTGTACCCTAATACTCGGGACCACAACACCCCATTTCATAAGTGTGGGCTTGACATACTGACTTCCTTCCAATGAGCACATGATGGAAGAGGGAACAAAGAATAGCTTGACATTGGAGAAATCACACAAACATTATGGCAGCCAGATGAGCAAGGTCCATGTCCAGAGTCATAGATCATGTTGACAGTATGTATCCTGATACAATGTGATGAAAGTGGCACTTTCTATCTGTGATCTTCCTCCCAAAAATGGATACTTGATGTTATCAATATTGGTTCGTTAATTAAAACAAATGTACCATAAAAGTTGTTAATGTAAGGATTACATGACAACTGTGCAGGGGGGTATTTGAAATCTCTACATTATCTGCTGAACTGCTCTGTAAATATGAAACTGTTCTAAAAGGAAAAGTCTGTTAATACTGTGATTCCATGTACGATACCATCAAAAATACTAAATACTTAGGATGAAGTTTGAAAAAAGTTGTGTAAGACCTGGACACTGATAAGATATTACTTATTAACACTTGCAAAAGTGAAAAATTTAAAGTAATTTTTACAAACAATAAATAGACACACTGAGACAAAAACAAAACCAATGATTTCTGCTTCATTTAGGCAGTTTGCAAGTAAGTCATGTCCAAAGACATCAGAATTGCATTTCAAGCATCCAAATGAAATGGTGGGAGATAGAATATTGATCTATGTATGGTTAACTTGTGTTCATTCATAGTTCATTCAGTAAATTTTTTTTTTTTGCAGTTTTTGGCCAGGGATGGGTTTGAACCCACCACCTTCGGCATATGGGGCTGGTGCCCTATCCCTTCGAGGTACAGGCACCACTCTCTTTTTATTAATTTTAATTAAAATCATAACTATACATTTATGTCATGATTTGATATATAATGTGGAATGCTTAAATTAAACTGATTAACATCACCATTACCTCATTTACTTATTTTTTTGTTTGTTTATTTATTTGTTTGTTAGGGGGGGAGTTAAGACATTTAAAATATACTCTTAGTTAATTTGAAATATACCCTTGCATTGTGCACATTAGGTGAGATCCCACCAAATGCCCTCCCTCCTCTGGCCAATTGCCCTCCCTCCTTCCTTCTCTCTCCTCCCCTTCACTAGACTAAATTTGTCTTTTATCACTCATATGAGTGTGTAACTCTTTATACATTGGTTTCATAATAGTACTGAGTACACTGGACACATTTTTTTTCCATTCTGGAGATACTTTACTAAGACGAATGTGTTACACTTCCATCCAGGTAAACATAAAAAATGTAAACTCTCCATCTTTTTATGGCTGAATAGTATTCCATAGTATACATAGACCACAATTTGTTCATCCACATGTGGGTTGATGGGCATTTGGGTTGCTTTCACCACTTGGCAATTAAGAATTGGGCTGGAATAAACATTCTGGTGCAAATATCTTTGTGGTAAAATGATTTCTGTTTCAGGGGTCCTCAAACTTTTTAAAAAGGGGACCAGTTCACTGTCCCTTAGACCATTGGAGGGCTGGACTGTAGTTTAAAAAAAAAAAAACTATGAACAAATTCCTACGCACACTGCACATATCTTATTTTGAAGTAAAAAAACGGGAACAAACACAATCACACCGCAGCACGTGGCCCACAGGCCGTAGTTTGAGGACCCCTTTATACCTAGTAATGGAATTGTGGGATCAAATGGAATGTCAACTTTCAGTTCTTTAAGGATTCTCCATACTTTTTTCCATAAAGGTTCTATTAGTTTGCAATTCCACCAGCAGTTTAAAAGTGTTCCCTTTTCTCCACATCCACCCCAGCATCTGCAGTTTGGGACTCTGTGATGTCAGCTAATCTTACGTTAATACAATAAAGTCACTATTCTGTAAAACAACAACTAAAAGAAAGAGGCTCTACCCTATTTCATCTCTTCCTTTTCTGCATGGTGCCTCATAGGATCTACATTCATTATCTCTACTTCTTCCCCTCAAATTCCTAAGGATTGTTCATCTAGTCCACCTTTCAACCACAATCTACCCTGAAGCTCCTCTCCTGAACAACTTCAGTGATGATCCACCAATTACCACAACAAAATGATGCCCTTTAGTCCTTGATTTTTCAATGTGTTGGTCATATTTAAGTTTTGTGTCAGGCTGTCCTTTCAAAAAGGCCTCTTCTGGCTAGGCACCCATAGCACAGTGGTTACGGCACCGGCCACATGCACCAAAGCTGGTGGGTTCGAACCCAGCCCAGGGTCAACTAAACAACAATAACAACTGCAACAAAAAAATATCCTGGCATTGTGGCAGGTGCCTGTAGTCCCAGCTACTTGGGAGGCTGAGGAAAGAGAATCACTTAAGCTCAAGAGTTTGAGGTTGCTGTGAGGCCATGGCACTCTACCAAGGGCAACATACTGAGACTGTCTCAAAAAAAAAAAAAAAAAAGCCTCTTCTCCCCTTGATTTCAGCTCACTGTTCCCTTCCAAATCTGCTTTTCTTTGTGCATTCCCAATCAGGATTCGTGGACCCACCATGCATTTCTTACAGCTGAAATAAGAAATTTTGAAGCCATTGTTGGTTTCTCACAAGGACCCCCCAACACTCAGTGAATTCTGGTTCATATTCCATATTCTCTTTTATGTCATCTGTTTTATTGTACTAGTCTATTCATTTCCTGACTCCAGCCTGCTCCTGAAGTTCCATTTTCCACTCTCCTGCAAGGGTAATTTCTCAACATGTAAATCTGATTATGTCACTTTCTATGTTGAAATCTGTTAGCATTTCCTCATTGCTTTCAGATTACATCTGCCTGCTAGTATTTTATCTTTTCTTAGACCTCCCAAACACTATAGCTTTGATTTTGATTCAGATGATCTCATACCAATCCCATCAAGGAATTACCTTTAACGTAGTGGATAAATAGCCTCATTTTTTATTTTTTGCAGTTTTTGGAAAGGGCAAGGTTTGAACCCACCACCTCTGGTATATGGAACCAGCACCCTACTCCTTTGAGCCACAGGTGCTGCCCCTCAAAATGTAAATTTTCTATCAAAGTTTATGGACTTTTCTCTCATATGGTTGATCAGGACAGAAAACAGTGCTTTCAGGAGGGTAAGAGAAAAAAGTTCATGTTTTCACTATTAGAAAATCACTATGGACAGAGAACTCAGAGTGTGCTAGCATATCACAATGAAGCCGGGAAAGCGGCCTGCAGGATGAAGTCTAAGGCGCTCAGCTGAAGCAGCGCAGATGACCTAATGTGCATAGATCACATTCTTTTCCGCACCACCCACGCTTGATTATCTAGTTAAGGTTTCACCATGATGGTGAGACTGTTTTTTTTTTTTTTTTTTTGTAGAGACAGAGTCTCACTTTATGGCCCTCGGTAGAGTGCCGTGGCCTCACACAGCTCACAGCAACCTCCAACTCCTGGGCTTAAGCGATTCTCTTGCCTCAGCCTCCCGAGTAGCTGGGACTACAGGCGCCCGCCACAACGCCCGGCTATTTTTTGGTTGCAGTTCAGCTGGGGCCGGGTTTGAACCCGCCACCCTCGGCATATGGGACCGGCGCCTTACCGACTGAGCCACAGGCGCTGCCGATGGTGAGACTGTTTATCTCAGGAGACTCTGAGGAAGTAGTCACACATAGATAATAGGTGTTGTGATATTGGTAAATGTTACTTTGATAATATGTTTTCCTTGATGATTCTCTTAGATATTTTGTTAAAGTGAAAATTACCTTTATGTTGTTTAAACATTTTTACATTGTTAGAACAAAGACTGATCATATTTTCTGTCAGAGAAAGTTAAAATTTTCTAGATCTGTTTCCCAGTGTTTTCACTATAAAAATTATAGAACTTTAACTGAGGCAGAACAGTCTTTGAGAGACTACTCTCGCTGTTCTCCAGAATTGCTGACCTTCTCCCAAATAAAGTTCGATGGACCTAATCCCCATTTCTGCATCTGACTACCAGTGGCAGACAGATGGACCGTCTTCATCCCATAACCCACAGAGACATTGAAGTAGCACTGATGTGCAAAATGTCTTACTTAGTCTTACCCTGGACCACCCTTATTGGTCACTAAACCTTCATTCTCCTGGAAAAGTGAGGAAGGGCTGGGTTGGACTAATGTCCTCAAGACTGATAATGAATCTGAGATGTTCTGGGAAGAGGACCAATAAAGTCTGATCCCAAGGAGAGGAACCACTACAGGGGCCTTGAAGGGTCATTTTATGTCTTACCTGGATAATCTCCAGCTATCTTCTATTTCTGGAGAATTTAACTTTATCCTCACATACCATCTTCTAGTCTTTAAATTTGACCATTTTGAGATCTACATCATCCCCACTTTGTTGAGAAAACTCCATTTGGATCTTCTTATTTGTGTTCAAGTCTCTAGTGTATGAGTTTGACCCTGTAGTAACCTCACCTTGCTTTCTCTGCAATCATCTCCACCCCAACTAAGTTGAGCCCATGCATGTATACATCATTCCTTAGAGTTGTTACTGTAACCCATTTAGGGAGTTTCAGATGTCCCCGATACCCTTTCCCACCCCCACCTGGACTTGGGGTTTGGTCCCAGCCCAAACAGCAAAACCAGATGCTGGGCCTGGCAGATCTGATTCAGATACAGATGGCATTTCAAAGTCTCACCACCTTCCTTCTTTATCCACAGATCATTTCTCTTAGGCCTCTTCGCTCTCGAAAGATAATGTGGGTGGAGGTTGGGAGTAAAGGCATTTCTGGATCTTGATGTTTTTCACGAAGGAATGGTCAGGATGCAGTCAGAAGGTTTCTTCTAATCAATTGAGTATCTCAGACAAAATTCTGTAGTGAAAAGGGACTGAATGGAATGTTGTCTTTTATTGGCAGCTTATTGCAATAGTTTTCATTACAACAGAAGAATCTATTTTTCTCTGACTTGGTGATACGTACATATTCCACACATCTCCTGGGGCAGCCCAAGATGGAATATTGGTACACGTATTCTAAAGACAGCAGGAAAATAACAGAGACCACAGGTTAGACTTGGGATGGGATAGGGAACGTGGCTGAGTAAGCATCATCTCCCTTCCCTCTTTTCCCCTCAGGTACAGCCTGAGACTTGAAGGCCCTTCCACAGTAGGAGCAGTCTTCTCCCAGGGCAGCTTACCCCTGCTCCCAGCATACACATGCATTTACAGCAAAGGAGCTGTACCAACCATGCTGTATTAGGATCTAAAGCATCGAATATCAGAGATACATTGGGAATTAGAAGGCCACCTATTAAAACACAATCATTGTACAGCTGAGAATTTTGAATTCAGAGAAGAGGAGTAACATATTCTAGACCATCAGCTGAGTTCCTGCCAGAGCTAGTGTCACTAGAGAATTCTGACTCTAGATTTGGTACTCTTTTTATCCCCAGACAAGTCATAAATGTCAATCTCTCATCCCTCCCCTTTCTCTTGCCCCCACCTTACCTCCAGTGAAATGTTGAATATACACTTCTTTGGTCTGGCATGCAAAGTCAGGATATTTGGAATGACAGAAACCCGAATTCTTTCTGCAGATGTTGCCAACAAATTCATCACAGGAGGTGCAAAGTGTAGATTTCCTTGTAGGTTCTGGATATTATGTCAGAATCACAGGGTGAGACCAGGGGAGAAAGAAGGATCACTGATGCAGGAGTCTGCCTTGAGGCTAGAGCCCTGGATTTCCCTATCCAGACTTATAGGGACCTCTAAGGACCCTCTCTTCTAGGTGGATCCCTCTCAGCCAAGTCCAGGTCTACAGGGAATCTCACTTTAGGAGACACGAAATTAACAGGAAGCCCTCTCTTTTTATCTTGTCATCTTTGCCTATAGCCCTGTTTTCTGAAGGGGACACTGAGATGGACATTTAATTGCTGCTAACACTGGACAAGGTTGGCTGAGAGAAAAGATTCAGGATTCAGTGGGGGGAAAAGAAAGAACAATATCTGTTTTCTGAGTTGCTTACCAAGTCCTAGGTCTTGGTTGACATAAACAGCGCTATTGCTCTCTGATTTGCCCACCCATAGACCTGCAAGGATTCCTTATCACTCTTTCCTCTAAACTTTCTCTCTCCACGGCTTTACCAGAGTTATAGTTTGGTGGGCAGCAATGACAGTAGGGTCCCTAGGAAGAGTCTTCATGGTGAGGAAGGGAATTTGCCCCAGCCAAGGGCTCAGAGACCTAGATGCAACACACATTGTCCCTATAGCACCTGCTCCTACAGATCAGGACTTTCAGGACATTACTCCCTGACCCCATCAACCTGTTCCCTTTGCCTTCCTGCCATGGGACTCACCTTCCATGGGAGACCAGCAAAAAACCAGGAAGGCTCCTGAGAGCAGGAGGACTAGAAGCCAGTCCATATATGTTGGGGAAAGAAGTAGAAGGAAAGAATGAGGCAGGCACTCAAGCTCCTGGAGGGACTTAGTAATAGTGAGCCGGACAGGATGTGGGATGGAGATGTGGTTTCCTTCTGACAAGTCATTGATTAACTCCACTTGTTCTTCTTTCCCATGTCTCTTGACTAAGTTATTTTGGTCTCCTGCTCAGTGAGGCATGACTTGGGCTGTAAAAGGTACAATTAACTTACTTATTTGGTGGTGAGGGGCGGGGTCCCGCCTCTAGGAGAGTGGGTGTTTTGCTTCCTCTTCCTGTTCCAAAGTCAACTCAAGGCCTCAACCAAGGAATCTGTATAAGAAGAGGTGACCCTTAGCCTAGTATCAGGGGAAGAGAAGATAGCTTTGCTTCACAGACATGTAAGTGCGTAGCATACCTATAGGTTGTGCTACAGTCCCTGATTCAGCCATATTGCACAGCACTGGGCTGATGAAGGGGAGACCATTTGGGTGAACATGAGGAACTAGCCCACCTTATACTGATTCTTATTAGCATGTCTGATAAGAATGAAGTTGTAGATTCCATATCCAATTATTTGAAAACAGGTCCACCACAAGGAACCCAAGATATAGACATATCAGATTTTTCCAAATGGTGAGACAACCACAGGATAGAGAATCTAGGAACAATACTCATCAGTTCATAGCTAGGACAAATTGTAGGCAGGGAAAATAAAGGAGAGAGTTGGTTGACCAATTTGCAACAATTTGATTTTACTTATGTAAACATAATTAAATTCATTGTATTAAGGAAACCATGGCACCTATTCAAAGCAAAGGAATCTGAATGGTTGCCAACACTCCAATATGTTTTATTCTTCTTTCATCCACTTCTCTTCTGACAAATCATTCACTAACTCTACTTGTTCTTCTTTCCCTGTTCTTAGTCCATGTCTCTGGACTAAGTTATTTTGGGACCATTTATGTGGCCACAACCCAAGTCTAAACCTCAACTTATTTAGCTTGGCTAAAAGAAGCTTCTTTTGAAGTCTTCTAGTTAGCTCTCTTTTTAAATATGAGATATAGGTGAATTAAAAACTTATCTGTTCATCCAAGAAGCTTATTCTGAGGCCCACAGCTATAGAGCTAAATTCCCTTCAGAAAGTTTCATGGCATAGTCCACCTAATAAGACTAAAAGCTGTTCAGAGGATGAATCATTCACCACTGACTAGGATGAGAAAAGCTATTCCTTCAATGGTAAGATTCTTTAACATCTTTCCAACAACTGACACAAAAACTTCAGAAATGTAAGGAATTGAAGACCTGTATTCATTTAGTGCAAAAATGCAGTTGATGTGACAGGGAAGGGTTGGGGAGGAAGCAGAGAAAATTCAGGAAAGACACGGAATATCTAAAGCATGGCTGGATGCTTCAGTTCTCTGAATGAAAGACACAAATCCATTTTATTTCTTAAAGAAATAATTTACGGGTGGCGCCTGTGGCTCAAAGGAGTAGGGCGCCAGCCCCATATGCCAGAGGTGGCGGGTTCAAACCCAGCCCTGGCCAAAACTGCAAAAAAAAAAAAAAAAAAAAAAACAAAGAAAAAGAAAGAATTTACTAGCGTGTCTCTAAATTCTAAAAATAAATGTTTAATTTGGTTTGTTCTACATAACTGCTCCGGTAAATATTCCTTGTTGACTAGTTGCCCTCAGAGAAGTGGGAGAAGGAGTACCACCTTTCATACATCAGACCAACAAGAGGGGGGACCCCAGCTTCCTACACAGATGGTGTTGCCTCTCTGAGACTTGGTTTTCTTATCTGAGAAAGGTCAATTATAATTCCTACCACAGGGTTGACATGGGTATCAAATGATTTAAAAAGAAAATTACCTCATGTATAATTAATATACACACAGAAACTTAACCTAACCCAAAGCAGAAACATTACACAAGTAAGAATTACTGGAGGGCTGAGACGAAATTAGGATAAATTCAAATATCTTTTTAAAAGCATAAAACAATGAGGAAAGAAAAAGAATGGTAGCTTAGAGCAGTAGTCCTCAACCTTTTTTGGCACCAAAAAAGAGACCGGTTTCACAAAAGACAATTTTTTTTAACAGACCAGGGGACAGGTGGGTTGTTTTCAGGGTATTTCAAGCTCATTACATTTATTGTGCACTTTATTTCTATTATTATTACATTGTAATACATAATGAAATAATTATACAACTTACCATAATGAAGATCACTGGGAGCCCTGATTTAGTTTTCCTGCAACTAGATGGTCCCATCTGAGGATACTGGGAGACAGTGACAGATGAGGCTTCACTTGCTCACCTGCCACTCACCTCCTGCTATGTGGCCTGTTTCCTAACAGGCCTAGACTGGTACTTGTCTATGGCCCAGGAGTTGGGGACAACAGGCTTAGAAGAGCGGTAGTAAGAAATGGTGGAACTTAGGAAATTACTTTGAAGGTACAGCCAACAAAACCTGCTAATAGCTTGAAGGGGGGGTGGAAGATAAGGAAAGAAACAGGAGGAATCTATCATTGCCCCTACGGTTTAGCATGAACAATTGGGTGGACTATGCAGGTATTTACCCAGATGAGAAAGAATGTCTGAGCAGTGAGTGGTGGGGGAAAGCGCAATGTGGGGATGAGTTAGGACGTGAATCAATAGTTTGTTTTTGAACATGTTAAGTGGGAAATGCTCGGTCAAGTGGAGATATAAAGAGGGCAGTTAGACATCAGAAGAAATTTTAGAGAGGAAGATAAAAATGTGTGAGTCTTCAGTATGCAGAAAATGTTTAGTGCTATAAAATGACATAACTGGAGGGCAAGAGAGCCAGGGCCTGAGCAAGGTTATCAGTTCCTTAGCCTTAAGTTTGGGTTACTGAAAAGAAACAAAAGAATCTGAAACCCAAGCTGCCAGGCATTATTATTATTAGCAATGTTGGTATTACTATTGTTTCACGTAACTTTTATGTGCCTACTTGCATAGAGGCTCTGCTAAACAAGTACAGTCTTTTCTCTTTGGTTTTTAGACTGCAGCCTGTGTTTTCTCTTTGGTTTTTAGACTGAGCCACCTGCAAAGAATCCTCTCAGATGAGTGGAGTTAAATTTGTGTCCCTTCTGGGGAGAAATCTAGAAAAATGGAGGCCATAAGAATGATGGGAGTGCCCCCGTGAGGTCCCCATAAAGCCAGAATGTGGCACTGATTGGTGGGAGGCAGGACAGAAACAGAATGGTAAATTACTGTCAAGTACTGAGGACTAAATATAACCTGACAATTAAAAAAAAATCTCATGCTCCCTATAGCCAAAATATGCCCTGTTATATTCGTGATGCTAAAATTTTTTTCTTTTTTTTTTTTTATTAAATCATAGCTGTGTACATTGATATGATCATGGGGCATCATTCACTAGCTTCACAGACCGTTTACCAAGTTTCACATATACCCTTGTAAGATGCACCGCTGGTGTAATCCCACCAATCCCCTTCCCTCTACCCCCCTCCCCCCTCCCTCCCCTCCCTTTCCCCCTTCCCCCTATTCTTAGGTTGTAACTGGGTTATAGCTTTCATGTGAAAACCCTAAATTAGTCTCATAGCAGGGCTGAGTACATTGGGTACTTTCTCTTCCATTCTTGAGATACTTTACTAAGAAGAATATGTTCCAGCTCCATCCATGTAAACATGAAAGAGGTAAAGTCTCCATCTTTCTTTAAGACTGCATAATATTCCATGGTGTACATATACCACAATTTATTAATCCATTTGTGAATCGATGGGCACCTGGGCTTCTTCCATGACTTAGCAATTATGAATTGGGCTGCAATAAACATTCTGGTACTAATATCTTTGTTATGATGTGATTTTTGGTCTTCTGGGTATATGCCCAGTAGAGGAATTACAGGATTGAATGGCAGATCTATTTTTAGATCTCTAAGTGTTCTCCATATCTCTTTCCAAAAGGAATGTATTAATTTGCATTCCCACCAGCAGTGCAAAAGTGTTCCCTTTTCTCCACATCCGTGCCAACATCTCTGGTCTTGGGATTTTGTGATATAGGCTAGCCTCACTTGATGCTAAAATTTTTGTACACAATCAAAGGTACATTTCAAAACAACTAAGAACATATTGTAAATGTCTTACCACAAAAATAAGTAAGTGAGGTGATGGTTATGTCAATTAGTTTGATTTAAGCATTCCACATTATATATCTAATTATCACATTGTACCCCATAAATGTATACAGTTATGATTTAATAAAAATTAAGGTAAAAAAATAGAAAAAATTTTTGACTATCAATTTTGAAATTGTGGACATCCATGTACTTTGGCAGTACCCAAGCATAGAGCCCCTGTAAGAGTGCCTTTGGACACCTACCTATTCTGGATCTCTCTCTGGGGGAGAAGCTTTGGATGGGGTGGAACGTACGCAGGTGTTACAAAGATCTTACTTTCTTATTGCATATGTGAGCATACATCCTCAGGAAATTTCAAAGACTTGTAGAAAACGCTGTGTCCTCTTCCATCCTTGGATTTTCATCATTTTGTTACATATTTAACTCTTTGAAATTATAAGAGCTGGAATTTTTTCTTGAGTGTGTCTATATCTTCTAAGTGTACTAATGCCTTCTTTCTCTTCCCCACCCACCTTTGAATGCTGCCAAGAGTTTTTGTGCTGCCTTGTGCAAATGTGCCTTGTTCCCTTTCCTCACCTGGATGAGCTTATCCTCTCTCATCTGCTTCCCAGATGCACTTTAATGACCAGATTCTACCTCAGCTCCAGGGCCTAAGAAGAAAATGTTCTGTTCCCCTAACTGCATGTGCTGAGTCCCAGGCTTATCAGTGTTTCACACCACTGAACTTCTCTTTCCACACCTGGAACTTCTCTCCTCCCACCCTGTCTAGAGCTCCATGAAGCTCCCAGGAAGAACCCCTGCATTCTTTCCCCTCCTGGAGAACAGAGTCAATCTGGCTTCCCCTGGTACTTTGAGTAATGACCAGGGACACATTTTTTCTCAGGGCTCCTTCTTCTTGGCTTTAGTTTATACAACACATCTTTCTGCAGTTTCATTATTTCATTCCTTCTTCCAAGCCTTTTCCCAAGGTGAGGTGCTTAAAACAACCTCTCTCACCAGCTCCCAGAGCCTGGGAAACTTCAGGATCCCTGCTCCCCCTACCTCCCCTCAGAGGAGCATAGCCAAAGAGTTCTTGACTTTTGCCCTGCCTGAACCCAATGTTCATAGAACTCGATTTCAGTGAAGTAACTCAAAAAATGCTCACGTATTTAAAAAAATAATGGGCTGTAGGTGAGCAATGGTGGGCATGGAAAGGAGAATGAGAATAGGGATGTGATGGGTGGAGTACCTGAGACTGTCACGGGATGAGTGTGGAGCCTGGCAGGAAGAGGAGGCAAAGGTGATGTTGACTGTGCGTTCGCATCATGGCTTTTGCCTATGCTATGAGAAGTAACTAGATCAGAAAAGGAGTCCTAGACGGGCAAATACTTACGCTAATACTTGAAGTTGAGCAAAAGTTTTCTAAGCAAAGAAAAGAGCACGAGGCTCTCATGGGGAAATAAGTTAGGGTTTTCATTGTTGAAGCCCAGAGTGCACGATGAGTGAAACCGATTGCACAAGGGACAACCAGGAGAGAGAGCAGGACCCCACCTGGGGAGCTTTTCCAGGATCCCCTAGGCTTCCCTACAATGATCCAGGGACTCAACTGCCTTCATTTCCTCCTCAGACTTGTATCCATGGTACCTTCTGGAGATTTTCTCCATTTGTACATGGCCATGGAATAGACCACTAGGTTCCAACTGCACTTCCCATCCCATGTAACCACTGCTCTTCTTTCTGTCACTAGACAGAAGTTTTAGCTGCTGAAGTCTTTTATATAAAGAGAATCAAATACTTTTTGTGTTTATCTTCTTTCGCTCAGTAAAACATTTTCACTGTAGAGAAAGAAAAACATATATTTAAGCAAAAACCTAAAAAAGAATGTTTACAGCACTTTTATTTGTAATAGCCCCAAACTGAAAAGAACACATATTTTACTCAGAGTAAATGGATAAACAAACAATAGGACATCCACACAATGGAATACTGTTCAGTAATAAAAAATGAACTATCGATACACATAATAATTGGATGTCTCCCAAGGTTATTATGCCAAATGAAAAAAATCAAATTCCAAAGGATTACATACCAAATGGCTCCAGTTATACAACATTCTCAGAATGACAAAATTATAGTGATGCCTAATCATCAGTCTTATTTGGCTCTAAAGTTAGGGGGAGAGTCTTGTGTAAAGGGGTAATATGAAGGAGCTTCTTTGTGGTGATGAGCAGTTATGTATACTACTTGTGATGATTTTATACGAACCTATACATCTGATAAATTTCATAGTAATATATACCAAAATATAAGTGCATAGGCCAGGTACAATCACTCATGCCCGTAATCCTAGCACTCTGGGAAGTCAAGGAAGAACCATCAGTTAAGGCCAGGAGTTTGAGACCTGACTGCACAAGAGTGAGACCCTGCATCTCAAAAATGGAAAAAGTAGTCAGGCACTGTGGCAGCTGCCTGTAGTCTCAGCTACTTGAGAGGCTGAGGCAGGAGGATCACTTAAGCCCAGAAGTTTGAGGTTGCTATGAGCTATGATGATGGTATTCTAGCCTGGGCAACAGAGAGAGACTATGTCAAAAAAAAAAAAAAAAGGAAAATAAATAAGTAAAGGAAAAGGAAAAGAGAAAAAGAAAAGAAATTAGTACATGTAAAAACTGATGAAATTCAAATAAAGTCCACAAATTAATAGTATTATACTAATGTCTATTTTCTGATTTAGAAATTATCCTATGATTATCAAAGATGTTATTATTGGAAAAGCTGAGTAAAAAATACACAGAAGCTAATTTTTGCAACTTCTTGAAATTCTTAAATTATTTTAAAATAACAGTTTTTAAAATAACTTGTTTGATTTTTTTCAGATTTGTATTGAATTTATGTTAATAGATCTGGAAAAATTTGCAGTGTTTACACTGAAACTTTCAGTCAACAATCATAGTCTGTTTTTCAATTTATTTTTGGATCTTAATTCACTTTTTAAAAGTATATTACTTTTTCCTTAGAGAAGTTATACAACTTATATTAGATTTATTCCTAGATATTTCATATTAACACCACTTATGCTTTTTAAAACTTCATTTTTAATTGTTTTGCTAGACAGTTCACTCTTCATTCCATTTCATCTGGCTTCCCCTGTCCCCCCTTATTGTTTTCATTGTGGACACCCATGACCTCTACATGCTCAATCATACTATCACCTTTCAGGCTTCACTTTAATTGATCTATTAGAATTTAGTGCTGAATTTGTGCATCATCCTTGCTGTCTTTGGGTGACTTTTTTTTTTTTCATGAACGTCTTTAATACTGAGGATACTGCTGGCCAAAAGATACTGCTGTCTATGTCCCTTTACATCCAGTCAGAAAAGCTGGATTAACCCCTGTGCATTCAGGAAGATTTACCAAAGAAAAGGATTGTGGAGCTGGTGACTGCTAAAGCAGACTGACACACTGAGATGCCTGCTGGAAAGGGGAACATTAGCAAGCTCATGTGTCTTCTCTACAGTAATCCAAAAATGCATACATTTGTCCTCCAACCTTGATTAGTTAAGACTCACATATTGAGTCAGTTTAAAAAATATTTATTGATATAATATAGTGCCTATAAATGCAAGTTTGTTAATGGCTGGATAAACATGTCTTCATTTCATTTTAATCCTGAGGAATATTTTCTCTGGATATAGAATTCTATGTTGGTGGTTATCTTACTTTGGCACATTAAAGATATCACCCACTAACATCTAGCTTTTTTCTTGTTGAAAATTTAGCTGTAAGTCTAATGACCTTCTGAATGTCTTTAGTTCTCTAATTACTTTTAATATTTTATCATTTTCTTTGGCTTTCTGAAATTTCACAATCCTGCTGTATTTTTTTGTTTCTCGTGGAGCTTCTTGAATCTCTGGGTTCATAGTTTCCATCGGTATTGGAAAATCGTCAGCAATAATATATAAAGAAATACCATATTGCAAAAAACATTAATGCTTTATGCAAAACGTAAGTAATTTCTAAAATGAATACTGCATGATTGCATTTATGCCAATATTTAAAACAAGCAAAAAAAAATAGTGTGATAAAACTATAAAATGAAACAATGGTTAGACTCCATAGAAGAAAGGATAGTGTTTCCCATAAATGAGGATGAACAGAGTGTAGAAAGGAAGGAGTACTTGGTGTGGGGGGTTCTGTGATTCAGATAAGATTCAATTTCCCAACCTGGTTTATGGTTACTTATTTTTCCTTAAAATAGTTTAAAGTATTGATACTAGGGGTTACAAAAAGAGGTATACACATTATAAAGAGATGTTATCTATGTATTATATATTATGGATACATTTTGAGTGCCTCTTGTAAGAAGTCAAACGTGACTTGTATTCATCCTTTGTTATTGGTGTATGTTGAGTATTACAATTAAATGCAGTTTTTTTCTTAAAATGTGTATACACTTTTTGAACCTTATGTGTATGTTTCATGCATTTTTGGTACATGTATTATATTTTGCCAATATAAAAACCTCACACCTATGCACATATACAATGAGAGAGAGAAAAGGAGAAACTACTTATGTAACTGGGCAGAGACAGCCTCTCTGAATATAGAAGGATTATTTTTATAGTGTGGAGGGATACATCTTAAAATTATGTAATAAAGTCAACAATAAAGACAGATACATGCCCCCCGGGAAGCACTGGCAGTGTGCAAAGAGGTCTCTGAGCATGGCCTTTATGTGCTGGTGAAGTTACCGCAGAAAGCAATGGAGGAACCTCTTATTTCTCCTTAGCTGAAGTCACTCTTAGAAACAGTTCTCAGACTAAAGCTAGGTTTGTTCACACAGCAGATTGAAGTCCAGAAAATTTTACTTAATCTGTAAGCTATAATAGGAACAATGGACAAATTATTAGCTACTTCCTCACCCTTGAATCCTAGACCTACCTCCCTCGTCATTTCCGTGTTCATGATATCTTCCTCAACCCTCAGCACAGCAGAAAGGAACCATCTAGGGGACTGTGGGCATATTGAGCAGCTCAGGGATTCCCAGAACATCTTAAGGATGGTAAGTGTCATGATAGAAAAGAAAATAGACATAAGGACTCCACAGATTCACTTATTTTGTATTTTGTCTTAGACATGCACATATTATCTGAATATTTCCTCCATCTTTTATGTTGCTCAGGCTGGTGGAACCACTCTGATTTCATCTATTTCCAGTCTGCCCGAGATGCACTGTTCACCTGCCTGAGGGAAGTGAGGCAGGCTGTTCTGATCTGACCATTCCTTCAAACCCCACTAGAGAAAAAACTCTTCTTTCCCTGCTGGGTCACTGATATGAGTCCTATGGTTTGAGGAAACTCCAGAATCTAAGGCTATTGGTGCCACCTTGAAACAGTAACTGTAGTTCTTCGTCTTCTTTACCTACTTCATCAGGTGTTGGATCTGTCCAAGCTGAGATTTATTTTCTCAATTCTGGTTCTCACCCCCAGCCCCATCAACCTATTCAGAAAGATTATTATATGAAAACATCTCAATCACTGATGAAACTCAGGATGTGTTGCTGAATCCCCTATGAGAAGCAGATTTTTAAAAAATAATAATAGCTAATTGAAAGGTGAATTTCCATTCAAAAAGCATCATTGTTATTGATTTTCATGATAACACTGGAGATACAAACTAAAAATTCTAGCCCATACTCTAAGCATCTTCTAATCTAGTGGTTCTCAACCTGTGGGTCACGACCCCTTTGTAACAATAAAAATACATCGTGGCATTAGGAAGGTTGAGAACCACTGTTCTGATCACACATGGAGACATAATTAAGTACCTTTCAGGCTCAGAGTTGAGGTGTAAGGCAGAGCTTACTCTTGTGGACTAACTACATCTCCAGAACTCTGTGTAAAAAGGTCTTTACAGACTGAATGGAGTCTGGAGTAATAGTTCAAAAGGGATCCCTGAATACTTCTAAGTTGTGGATCTGAAATTAATGACATAAGGAGAATTTGGGGTGGGGTGGAAGCCTTAAGATGATAAGAAAAAAAGCAGTAGAGGCAAAAATAAAATGAGACCCATAGTGACAGAGACTCAGTAAAAAAAATTAGGTATTAGGGCCACTAAAAGAGAGAGTATGCATTTGGGAATATTTTAGGGAAAAAGTTAAGGTAATAGGGTTCAAATATGTGCAAGGAATACAAGTGAATCAGTACATGGGGGAAGAGGAAATTTCTGCTGTAGAAGTCCTACAATAACAGAAGTGTCGTCAGGTGAGATACAGTTTCTGACAGGGCAGAAGAGAACCTCTCCTCCTTTTATATAGGCTGCCATTAGGCAAAGAATTAAAAATGGGATCCCTGGAAGAAGAGGAGAGGGAATCGCAAGAGAAAGAAATGCAAAGATGAAAGAGTAGATCCTAAATTTCAGGATAGTGGAAGTAAAGAAAGGGAGATTTCTGCCAGTGAATATACTGAACACAAAACTCAGTGCTGTCCTGTCTGTGTGTGCACATGTGGTACATGAGCACTTCTTGGTGTTGTTTCAAAGCTTCACAATAGGTGCTCCAGGGAAGCAGTTAACTTACTGCTTGGTGCCTGCCTCTCTTCTTCTGTGCATGGGAATGCCAATTTTCTCTATTGGCATGTAACCATAACCTCCACAATTTCACGGATGCAAAAATCTCTTCCACGCTTCACTATTGTGTGAATTCAGCCAACAGTTGGCTGAGAACACTAACCCACTTTGCTGTAGACCCATATTGTGCCCTATCACAACCTGCCTCCTTTCAGTTGTTGTTTCCCTTCCCTATTGTTTTTCCCTAAGCATTGGCACAGATCCTTCCCTCAAGTGTCTGCAATGACAACAAAGACAAAGCTGCAACTTTCATTACAATTTACTGCTACCCCCTGCCTTCTAACCTGGCCTAACATCATGTAAGAGTGAAGAACTATGCTGGGCATTGTGGCAGGTGCCTGTAGTCCCAGCTACTCGGGAGGCTGAGGCAAGAGAATCACCTGAGCCCAAAAGTTTGAAGTTGCTGTGAGCTATGATGCCACAGCACTCTACCAAGGGCATCAAAGTGAGACTCTGTCTCAAAAATAAATAAATAAATAGTGAGGAACTTTGTTCCCCTTGTGAGAATCCTCTGTTGGTACCTCTGAGAAGAAATTTCCCATCTTCTCTCTTCTCCTTTGCCCAGAGTTATACAATTTTTAACATTTTATTCTCAGCCTTTCTTCTTGCCTTCTGGCCTCCTTGCTTTCCAGTTACTTGTATGTATACATGCTCTCAACTGTAATGCACATCTTGGTGTAGTTGTCTGGGAATTCTACCCATCCAGCCCAGATTTATCCTTGTGTTCTTCCACAGTACAATATGGTAAAAAGGCCATGGAACCTGGAATCAGAAATCCCTTCCCCCCCAACTGATAAGAAGAGAAATTAAGGAGTCACTGATTTCCCTAGGAATAGGGTAGGCCTCCAAAGGACTTCCACAGTGTCTCATGCCCCACCCTTCCCCAGGAGGCCCAACCTTGCAGGTATATAAACAGGTACTCCACCCGAGGCTGGCCCTGGCTTCTTCCAAAATGGACAGGTCCCTCCTGCTGGTACTCCCTATCCTGTTGTGCTGCTTTACAGGTCAGTCCCTAGAGCTGATAGTTGGTGGGATGTGTCCAGCATCAGGAATGGTTTAGAGCTCCTGTCACAGAACCCTGCTCAGGTAGCAGAGGCACAGCAAGCTGCTGCTCAAATGCTGTGCTCCCAGCCAGTGTGCCACATCTCTGGGAACTTAAAGGCCTTCACTCTCCCCTTATGGGAGGAAATAGGCAGATTGGAGAGGAATTGAGAGGACTTCACAGAGGCTATGAAGTGGGGTCTGGAGAACGAGGTCTGAAGACAATGTGTGGTTTTTCCCCCACCCCACCCCCAACAGTACTATCTGGGTCACTTCTACACAGAGATGACACTGGTGAGTAAAATGATGATATGAGAGAAGGCTTGAGGAGGGGATATGGGAGGGGCAGGGTGGGTGAGTTTGGGTGGGGTTGGGGGGCCATGAACAACACAGAAATAGACCTTGAGTTTCAATAACCTCTCTCAGAAGACAGACTAGACTGGGAGCTGGTGTTAGGTTGACAAAGTAATATTGGTAGTAACTGATGAGGCTAAGAGGGAGTATCATAAAGGGCCAGGATAAGGGAAAGCTAGAGACGGGATATTGACTTTGCAGGACCTTCTTGGCCAAATTTGAAGTATAGCATCGTCATGAATTTCAGGTCCTTGTCCCCTTTGTAAGAGTCTAGGCACACATGGATAAGAATGCCACATAGGGCCTTCTTGTCTGTTGGGCGCTTGTAGGAATGGGCATATGAAGAGGAGAGAAAATGGAAGGAGAGAAGAGATATGAAGGTGCCTAGTAGGTGATTAGGTTTTGGAGGGGCAGACAGGGTCTGAAGTAGCCCCATGTGACAGTGAAGGAGGGACCCTTAAGGGGAGATTGCAAAGAGCCTATGCAAGGCTGAATCTCAGACAAAATTAGGGATTTATTTTATTTCTCTTTGCCAGCACAGTCAATGAAATAATTGTTCAGGAAGACAGTTATTCTGGTGAGTGTGAAGAGA
Organism: Nycticebus coucang; assembly: GCF_027406575.1. NCBI lineage: Eukaryota > Metazoa > Chordata > Mammalia > Primates > Lorisidae > Nycticebus > Nycticebus coucang. The sequence continues at coordinate 138,279,338 of NC_069785.1, read as the reverse complement.
CCTAATCTGATCACCTCTCTCTCAATGGTATTTCCCTCCTTCCCCTTCCACCTTTCCTTCCCCTTCTACTTTTCAGGCTAAAACTCTTGAGACCATAACTTCCAGTCACTCTTTTGACTTAGCCTATTTAAGTGGAGGCAGGTGTCATACCTAACGGGGAAGACCCCTGGCTCCAAGCGGACTTCAAACCCTTTCATGGTCTTGAGACCTCCTATTTCCCTTCTCCCTGGCCAAGGCATACAAATTGTTCAGTGCAGGATGTGCCACCTCCAGTTTCCAGGGGAAAAGTGTTCCCGAGGACGAGGCATATGCACTGCAACAACACAAGAAGCCTGCACCGTGGGGAGGATTTTCAGACGTAAGTTGTTGGTTGGGGAAAAAGGAAGGGGTGGAAGAAACAGACGGGACACTACAGCCACGGTGAAAGGGGGGCCTTAATTTACTTTACGACAGGCAGTCTCATACCTGGGATGGCTAATATCTCTCCCCACATCATATACATAATGAAAAACAGATATAGATTGTCATTAGGGGGTGGATGTATGTAGCTAAGGAGATATTTTGAGAAGCCTGAACAAAATAGAATGAATGAAGGTACGGGAAAAGGCATGATCTAGCCCAAAGGATAACAGTGAGTCCTTGGGTTGGGGGGAGCTCTTGGTCTCTGTGTCTGCCTAGATTTCCTCATGGACAGTTCTAAACTATGGAAAAAGAGGGGCCAGTGTCAGTAGTAGACACTAGCTAAATGGCCATTGACCGGTAAACCAGACTTCAGGGTTTCTCTCTTTTCCCACCCTCTGTGCTAAAATGATCCCTCAGCATTTATAACTCTTGCTTAAGTGGAGGCAGGTGCTTAAACCAGTGTTAAGATTCTCAGTAGAAACATCTAGCTTTGGCAATCCATGGATTGATGCTCTCCTTACCACCCGAGTCCCAATAATTTTTTTATACAGCTCTACCATTGTTTTTTCTTTTAGGAAGCCTCCAACTTGCAACATCTTTCTAGTTGTTTTTTGTTTTTTTTTTAATTGTTGGGGATTCGTTGAGGGTACAAAGAACCAGTTTTTTTCTTTTTTGTTGTTTGTTTGTTGAGACAGTCTCACTATGTCACCCTCGGGAGAGTACTGTGGCATCAGAGCTCACAGCAACCTCCAACTCTTGGGCTTAAATGATTTTCTTGCCTCAGCCTCCCAAGTACCTGGGCCTATAGGCGCCCGCCACAATACCCAGCTATTTTTTGTTGCAGTTGTCATTGTTGTTTTAGCTTGCCCAGGCCAGGTTCGGACCTACCAGCTTTGGTGTATATGGCTGGCACTGTAACCACTGTACTACAGGTGCTCGGCCCAGGTTTGTTTTTTGGTTTTTTTTTTTTGGGGGGGGGAAGTGTTTGTTTTTTTAAGACAGAGTCTCACTTTGTTGCCCTCGGTAGAGTGCCATGGCCTCACAGCTCACAGCAACCTAAAACTACTGGGCTTAAGCAATTCTCTTGCTTCAGCCTCCCAAGTAGCTGGGATTATAGGCACCCGCCACAACGCCCAGCTATTTTTAGAGATGGGGTCTCATTCTGGGTCAGGCTGGTATTGAACTCATGAATTCAGGCAATCCACCCACCTCAGCCTCCCAGAGTGCTAGGGATACAGGTGTGATCCACCATGCCTGGCCCCCACTTTTCCTGTTCTTTGCATATGAATAACAGAGTCTCAAACTATATAAGGTTATTTTTCTACACTGGTGTGATCTGGAGAGGTTTGTCTGCAGATTCCTCAGGGGCAGATTTGCTAATATCTGCCTCTCCTTCCTCCCACAGAGGATGGAACTCCCTGGTTAACCTTCATGGGCTGCCTAAAGAAGTGCGCTGATGTGAAAAACATAAACTGGGGTGTCTATTTGGTGAACTTCAACTGCTGCAGGGGCTATGACCTCTGTAATGAAATGCTTTAGAAGTTGCTGGTTCTTCTGTGGCTCCAATGTCTGGCTGGGATTGTTGTCTAAGACTCTTCACAATGACATACTAAAAAATCACTTCAGGGGAGGATTGTGAACACATGGTTATACCTTCTGCATATGAAATAAAAATCTCTCTCCTTTTCTAAAGCCTCTGTCCTGCTCCTTAAAATAAATAAGTAAATAATTAAATAAATAATGAACTTTGAGAACAAGATCAAGGTCAATATATCCTGCAGGTTGCTATAAACCCTAGTGCTACCACTGTGTAACCAAGCTGTTCAGAAAGGGAGGAAAGGGATAATTCAATGTTACAAAATATCCCTTCATCTTTCTTTTGCTTCTTTATTTCCTTCTATAGAAGAATATTTTATTTTTTGTGTTTCTTTCTCTATGTATCATTCTTTGGATTCCACTCCAGTCAAAGCGTGTTAATGCTGACAGCACTATTTTTCTTCATGAAGAGAAATAGCTTAAGTCTCCTTGGATCATCTTCATTCATTCTGCTCCCAGGGTACATACAAGTGAATTTGCAACAGAGCCATGAAAAGAGAAAGATTTTCTACCTTCTAGATTGAGACTCTCTTTGAGGTTGGGAGTTACAGAGGGAATCTGTGAGATTCTACAGGTAGTGTCTTCCCTGGCTTCCCTGGCCAACTCATGAGGAGGCATCAACAGACAGAAAGAAGCTGCAGGGTGCCTCCAAGGAGACGAGACCACCAGCTGCCTCACGATACTCCCATATCTGAGGCACAGCACAGAGGAAGCTGAGAGCTGCAGGATCTAAGGAGGCCATTTGGGTCTAGCCAATGGACATTTCCTCAGCAACTCCTGTGGACAGAAGTTCCACAACCAGGTGCCTGTCCCACCCCCACCTCCCTGCCACACACACTCAAGCCTTCCAGTGTATAATTACAGCATCCTGGGGGAAGATAGGGGTTGCAACAAGTCTGCTCACAAGAATTGAGGCTGTTTTCTAACGAACTGGAAGAATGAAGCCTGAGAAACTCAATGGCTTCATAGGAACATCATTCTTTCCAATAGCTTCCGTGGGGTGTTGTGTATTACCTGAAGTCTGCTGACCCATGTTGTTGTTCTTTAGCATCTGTGGCTCTGAGTTTATACTGTTCCCCACTGGCAGCATTTACAGTGAGGGTGTGAGAATCCTCATCGCTGGGTGGTATCACAGCTCCTGCAAAGTACCTCTAGGTTTTTGATTCTCTAGACTGTTCATTCACAAAGTATTCCAGTAGCCCAGCTTCATTGTTTAAAAGAAAAACTCTGTACTGTCACCCAGTGACAAACTTGGTGTATTTCATTAAACAACCATGAACATTTTCCACCTCACCACTGTGCAGATAGCCTTTTGTATCACCCCTACAGCTGCTGCTGCTGCTGCCACTGCTCCTGTTGCTGGGGTCACTGTGGCCAGGCCCTCCAACTTTCCTTGGCTTTCTGAGAACTTCACCTTTGACATCTTAACTCCACAGTCCATTTGCCCTTCTTGGGCAAGAGAGAACAACTCTGTAGCTTTGTAGGTTGCTTTGGTTGTGATTGTTGTAATTATAAGATTTGATTTGAATGTGATCTCAGTTGCTAAGCCAGATGGTGGTGGCTAGAGTGGAAACTGTCAAATGGTCCAAGAAAGGAGTATGCATTCCCACTGAAGTTAAGCATTTAGGAGGGCAGGTGTAAAGATGAGGACAGATACCCTTTAGAGATATATATCGCCTTCCTAGCAAAAGCAAGGAGGAAAAAAGTCATCTGGTAAAAGAGCTTTTGTTCTGTTCATTTGCTCAAGTTAGAAAATGGAACTGGGGAAAATATCCCAAGGTAGGGTAAAGAAAAGGAAAATATTCCAGGACTAGAACAATTTTATGTAGACTGTAAGGGCCCCTAACATGAAAGATTATCCTAGTAAGGAGGAGTCAGTTTAGAACTACATACACTATCACTAAAAAATGCCGACACCTAATTTTATTTCCTAACATGACCTCATCTTGAGTTGAAGCTCCATTCTCAGACAAAATGCTTGGTCATGTCAGCTTAAAATTTAGAGAGGGAATAAAGAAGCAAGAAAAGTTAAGGGGGAAACATTAACAAAATGTGATCTCACCTGGAGACTAGCTTTAGTTGGAATCCATGGAAAATCTCAGGAACACAAATTACACCACAGACAATCCTGTCATACAAGGGACCAGCTGGTCCCTGGCTGAAGTCTATGCTCAAGTTGAGAACTAAGCCTCTGGGCAAGGCAGCTCCTGTTTGTTAGAGAGCAAATATCCAGAGAACTGAATAAATGTGAGTTGTCATAAGCCAACAGTCAATGAAGCTGGGTACACTAATCAGCAGAAAGAATTTGGTGAGGCACCAAATTCACATCAAAATCACCCACTATGTAAAATCAAATTCAGTTTTCTGATGCTGAGAATGCCAGTGTTTGCTCTTGAAACATAATGTAAATATTTTTATAATTGGAGCTCTCCTCTTGCACAAGAAAGCCGAACTTTGACTTTGTTAAACACTAATTCAAAAATACTATTAATGTCTATTTTGAAACCCAAAGTTAGACAATGTTCTCTCTTTTTTTTTTTTCTAGACTGACTTTCACCATCCCCGTGATTCAGTGGATAAGACGGCTAATACTCACATACAACTAGAGCTCACAACTCAAGCTCAAAATACCCATGTTAGTTTGGCTTTTCCAATCTGCTTATCTGTTTAGAAAAAGTTGTCTTCATATATGTTTCCATCCTCACCCTGCAAAATCTGAGAGTTCCTCAGAAAGGATTACATTATTAGACAACACACAAAGATAGAAGACACCAAACTACTCAAGTAGAGTGTTAGTTGCTTCATTGTGAAAATTTTATATGTCATAATATAAGAGAAAAAGGGACTGGAACTTTAGTAAGCCTCATAAGGAGAGAAATGCAAAGGCTAGTCTGTATCCAAGGACACTTTACTATCTTCACCTCAATGTGCCACTCCAACAGAGATGCCACTTGGTCTCTCTCTGCCTATTTGCTGTGCTTAGTGTCTGCCTGCTTCTCGTTCACCACTGTCACCTTTCTGCCATTTCACACCTTCTGCTTACTCAGAGCTTTACTTGACATAGGGTATCCGTTACTTGAACACCACCTCATAGTATCTGTGTGCATTCTATTATCTTCTACCACCATTCCTCATTATCAGCTTCCTTTTCTCATTCCTATGAGAAGGAATGAACTAGCTTTCCTTCAGCAATGGCCTCATTCTCAATCCAGTCATCTAGTTCAATTATGTGCCGAGGTTCCCTGGCCAGCTAAGGGCATGTTCAAATCAATTCTACCCACACCAAATTGCCTCTCAAATCTTATTTTCTACAAACTGAAATGCCCCTAAAATTTTTCTTGATGCCTTATCCTGATGTCTTTTTTTTCTGCTGCAAAATTCCCCCAAGAGCTGGTTCATGTGGCCCCCAAATTGGGAAGCTAGGGTCAGCTCTCAGAGGCAAAAAGACAGTACCAGGAAGTGTTGGGGCTCATTGGAAGAAAGTACCAACCTGAAAGAGTGCGTGTGGATGAGGGTAGGATATAGTCACAGAATTCTTAGGACAAGTTTGGGATTATTTTGGCCCAAGCCTTCACATTTTCACATAGAAGATAATAAATGACTAAGGCTGAGCTTATTTATGTCAGCATCACCAGGAGAAACTAAAACCCCAGGCCAGACATAAGCAACAGAGACTTTCAAAGATTCTGCCTAGTGTCCCAGCAATGATGAGACTCACCCTCCACTGTATGTGTGACTGCTCCTCCTTTCACTGCTAGCTGGCTGGAAGATCAGGGCAAATGTAGGATTAGAAAAACAGGAAAAGGGGTTTAGTGGCTAAAAAATGATTCAAAATCCAGGAGAGATGTAGAACTAGAGGCCATCTGGGAGGTTGCAGTAGTTACTATGGTTACAACAGATGAGCTCTGTCCTCTTTTCAAAACCCAAGAAGTTGATGTCTTCACACTTGGTCATACAAGACAGTTTTGAATAATAGTACATACTCTTCCCTGTGGAGGTAAAAAAAGGAATACAACTACAATGACCTTGCTTCCTCCTGACAAATTCCTAGGAATAACCTGTCTTAAAATCCTTATTAACCTTTCTCCAAACCCAAATAAACTCCAAGGCTGAATTTATTAATATTGCTTCCTAGAGGGTGGATTTTGTTCCCTAACAGACAACAGGCATCAGCCTCCCTTTGCCCATATCATCTTAAGGAAGAGCCCATCTTTACCACCCCTTCTACCTGACAATCCCATCCTCACCCATCCCATTCACCCACTCACTCTGAGGACAAAAGACACTACTGCTTGTCAGAGAAGGTGGTGCTCATTTCTCTACCTCCCACATTACCTTTCGTGGTGAGCACATAGATGTTCTCAACAGCACAGGACTGTCTATGCTTCAGGCGGCAGGATTTCATGACATCATAGCACAACCCAAGATGATATTTTCCACATTTATAACACATTGTTTCAGTCTCTGCTAGACACATACACACACACACACAAAAAAAAAAATGCTTAGAGGATGTAGTCTGGAGAAGTTTTTCTGGGCCTGGGGGCTCTGCTACTCTCTCTTACTCTTATCTGGTGGTCTATAACCTTTCCTGGGTCATGGATCCCCTTAATCATCTTGTGAATGATAACCTGTACAAACATAAATCAAATGCTGTGTATGATTTCAGGAGGTCGGGGTTCTTGGGAAATTTATCCATGGACTACCAGCAAAGAACCCCTCGTCCAGCCAGGCAGCAAAGAAGGGAATCTTAGTCTCTCTACTCCAAGAAATGGACTAGACAAATCTGGAAGAAGATGGAACTCCTTGACTTCCATAGTAAGAATGGATCACAGGCCTCTCTGCAGATGGAAGGAAAGTTTGCTTCTAAATGTACAAATGACCTGTCTACCCAGGATTTCAGATAAGCCATGCTTATACCTTTTAGAGGGCCTTGATGATCACCTATGATGAGAAGAAAAGTCTTCCCTGTTATAATCTCACACACATCTGCAACAACTCCAAGAGCCAATTTTGGAAACCTCCCCTATCTCTTAACCAACCACCAGCTGCACCTCTATCTCCAGGACTTACCCCAGTATGGGCAGAGCAGAAAGACTGTGCCCAGCAGAAGCAGAGCAAACATGCTGGGACTTTGGTCATGTGCAGCTTCCTGGGGAAGCTGGTTGTCCTCCTCCTGTGTTCTGCCCTTGGGCTAGTCATTGAATCATATACTCATAAAAGATCAAAGACAGACAGTACCTCAATGTTCCCAGAGCCAAGCCACCATATCCAATTTCCTCATTGCATTCCAAAGAGGGTGCTCACTCTGATTTTTCATCAAGCATTTAATGAAAATAAAATTGTGACCTTCCTCCTACTTCAAGCTTGCTCCTACTTCAGTGCTACAGGTCTTAGCAAATCTGGGGGGTGTTCTTTGCAACTCCCCATGTCCCATCCTCAAGGAGGAGTCTGACAGCAAGTCTTATCCATTATACCTACTAACTTCTCCCCACAAATTTATTATCCTGTGGCCACTGCTGTTACCATAGTCTGATCCATCATCATCTCTTTCCCAGACCAAGTAATAAGCTTATTTTCAGGCTTCCCTGCTCCTATTTTTTCCCTTTACAATAGTTTCTCCATAAAGCAGTGCGAGAACCCTTTCATAGGTCAGAGATGTCACACTCCTGCTCAAAACCTCTCAAAGAGTACTCATTACCTTTAAAAGAAAACCCACAGTTCATCACAAAGCCTTCCTCATTTGAGCCACAGCCACCTCTCCTTTCCCAACACATTCCCCCTTTCCATTCTGATCTTTGCTCAGACGTCACCCCCTCAGACAGAGCAGCATTTCCTGATAGGTCTCTAGAAACAGCAACTTGTGTTCCCCACTCTTTTTCCTGCTTTATATTTTCACATTTTTATAGCAGTTCTGGGGGGTGTTCTCAGGTGAAAGATTCCTTTTTATATATAATTCAAAATAAAAAAACATTTTTAAAAAAGATGTGTTAGGCTATACTAAAAAATACCTTCTAAATGAGGGAAAAACAATAAAGTTTTCTCTTTCAAAATGTTTCAAGAAAAAAAGAAAATCTTTCTTTCTTTTTCCAAAAAAGGAAACTTCTCTTATTAGAACAGATACATTAAGGTTTGTCTTCTTGAAAGACAAGGAATACCTGCAGACTTCCTATTCTCTATAAAAATATTTTTAATGTGATTATTTACAAACCCACTTCTGATAAAAGTTGATATCTTTAATGCCTGATGACACAATTTCCTTTAGAGTTGAGAAGTCTTTCCTAAAACCAGTAAGTGGCCATGACGTTCACTAAAGTAAACAAATTCCTTTTTCACTAAAGTAGCAAAACCTGATGATTACGAAGCATTGAAGGTGCTTCATCTGTGAAAAGAGAAGAGAAGCTTTTGTTTACAGTCAGTTGTGTCTGGTACAACCACCGTTTTACCACTACCCCAAAATGTAGTTTCCCAAAAAAATCTCATAATGTAGTACTTCATCTTTAGTGGCTGTCACAGGCACAAGCAAAACCAAAAGAAAGAATGGGAACTGGTTATGCTGAAAGATGCCTCCCATTTCCAATGGTAAAGTGAAGGAGAATGGCAAACATGCCAGGTCCCCAATGACTACATAAAAATTTTAAGACAAATATCAACTATTCTATTTGAAAAGGAAAATGGATGATAGATTGCACCTTCATGGCAGTCCACAAACCAGCTTTGACTTAGTTTACTAAATTTTCCCCAATAACACAGAGCTTTTTTTTTTTTTTCTTAGCAACCTGGTAAAGTCTATGAAGAGGTCCAAGAAAAAAGATTTTGTAAAATGGAAAAACTACATTCAGAAATGTGTCAATTTTTTCCAATTGAGCTTTCTTATTAGGAAAAAAAAATCCATATTTTGAGATGCATTTTCAGGACAGACAGAGGTAAGATGCTCTTTCATTTTGTCAGGCTTCATACTTTCATTGTCAAGAATGTTTTCACACAAATAAAATGAAGGTGATTTTTTTGTCCTAACAAGGTAAAAAAATATAAATGAAATAATTTTATCCATTATATTTTGATCACGAAAAATTATTCTTATCAGAAATTAATGAAAATTTAAAATATAAATTTTCTTTTTCTTTTTCTTTTCTTTTTTGCAGTTTTTGGCCAGGGCTGAGTTTGAACCCGCCACCTCTGGCATATGGGGCCTGCGCCCCACTCCTTTGAGCCACAGCCGCTGCCCCAAAATGTAAATTTTCTATCAAAGTTTATGGACCCTATGAAACAAAGAGGACACTAGACCCTCTATTTGTAAACCTTACTTGGGAATATAAGTAGAAAACTGACAAAAATCTGATACTTGACACACATAAAAACAGCCTATAAATGGCTCCAAGAGAGCTTTTTGCAACTTTTTATTATCCATTGTGACTTATCACCTGAAGAAACATCATATTAACAGCAATATGGTGAACAAAGTTTGAATTTTAGTGACATTAAGCTTGAACCCCCATTTTACTTCTTGCTTGAGACTTCACCACCAGCTCTTTGTAAGGGTTCCGTAGGACAGTTTATGTGGAAGCAGTTAGCCTTGTGCATTGCCTGTGATAATTAGTCAGTAAATGTTGCTTTTGCTCCTTTTCCCTTTGCCTCTCTCCCCACCAGCAATTGGAGGTGAAGGAGCTGGATGTGAACTTGTTTTCCCTGGGCCCTGCAAGTAAGCACTGCCCACCAGACTTTTTTAAAGGGTCATTATCTCTCACTCTGGTCATCTTGTACACTGTGCAAAACCAATGCTGCCCTTGTGAACCCAGGAACATAGTAGTCTGATCTCTAACACTAAGCCAAAGTCCATTCCCCCAAAATAAAAAGCAGCACTTACAAAGATCACCAAGATCTCAGTCACACACCTGGAGCCAAGAGAGACTATGAACACGGGGACACAGTGTTCTGTTTTCCAGTCCTCAGAGCAAGGCAAATGGGATCTGTAGAGAGTGGAAGGCCCTGTTGGCATGGAGAAGCATTGATCTGGGTGCTGTTCCTGACAGCTCAGTGACACCATGGATAGTACTCTCATGTACTAAGCAGAATGTGAGGAGCTTCAGAATAACAGAACTTGGATCCATCCTCATGATGTCAAGATCTAACATCTCAGATAAATGACTTGCTAAAGATATGATGACTTATGTAGTAATCATCCACAGATCTCCAGATTCCCAAGGAAGTGTTCTTCCTACTGTGCTGCACTACCTCTGTCGTTGGTTCTGACCATCCTCTCCTCCTTCATGATAAATGAAGAAAGAACTTGCTTTCGAGAGAACATTTGATAGACATGGTACTGCAAGAGAATGAGGAGTAGTAGGTCAGAAGATCTCAATATTTGGATGGAGTTGCAAAATTCCACAATCCTAACTAGAAACAATCTGGAGATTCAAAACTCAATTGGTCTTTCAGAAAGAATTGCCAAGGAGAACCTTGAAGGAAGAAGGCTAGAAATTGTACCAATCTACCTCAGTTTAACCCAGAATGTTTGCCTCATTTGCTCTGATGCTAGTGTTGCTCTGTATCTTTAGACAGAGGATAAAGCTGAGAAATGACAAATGAAATGCCCTATAAATGAGTGACTATATTTCACCCCATCTTCATCTGATGTCTAAAAATACCAGACTCAGTTTGTTTTAATGATACATGTGTCAATTCAGTAGGGAATATTTCTATTACCTCTCCCCTCCAAAGCCTCATGATTGGCCTTCTCAATAAACCTGGGAGTGCTCTGAAAAAATGCCATTAAGTTTCTAACACTCTCTCCAGAAATACAGCAGAACAGAAAGATAGATCCAGACTTCACAACCTTATTCTCTATTCCAGAATCAATTCTTTTTAAAGAAACCAATCCTCACATGTCTACGTCTCTAGGACATCTGGATCTCTTCTGAGGTAGAGATGGGGTTCACATTCTGATTGGTCATAGAAAAGGAACATTACAAATTTTATGGCATTTGACCTAAGACTATATTTCACCCCATCTTCATCTGATGTCTAAAAATATCAGACTCGGTTCGTTTTAATGATACATGTATCAATTCAGTAGGGAATATTTCTATTATTTCTAGCCAAAGTACTATTAGCTGGTGGGCTGAGGATTTAAGAGAGATAGAATGCCAGAACTGGTCGCAATTTTCCAGCACTTTACCTGTGATGAACCTTAACTGAGGCAGCTTTCAGGGAGAAAACTGGCAAGACTCAAAAAATCAAGGCATGAGACAATTCTAGGGAAGATTTTAGGACCCCACAGATAAAATTTGGCCTTAAAGGACAGTGCTCTTTCTTTCTTTTTTTTTTTTTTTTTGAGACAGTCTCACCTTGTCGCCCTCAGTAGAGTGCTGTGGCGTCACAGCTCACAGCAATCTCCAACTCTTGGGCTTGAGCGGTTTTCTTGCCTCAGCCTCCCAAGAAGCTGGGACTACAGGCACCCGTGGCAACACTCGGCTATTTTTTTGTTGCAGTTGCCACTGCTGTTTTAGCTGGCTGGGGCCGGGTTGGAACCCGCCACCCTGGGTATATGGGGCCCATGCCCTACCCACGAAGCTTCAGGTGCCACCCAAGGACAGCTTTCTTATAAGTGAAAGAGGAGGATGAAGTCCCAGCTTGTTTACAGACTACATATCTATTTATTCTTTTCAGTCTTGTTTCTCACCTGAGAGTGAGGTGAATTTGTCTGTCTTATTTACTGCTCTGTTCTCACTCATAAAACTTCCTGGCATATAAAAGCTCTCAATTGATGTTTGTTGAATGTACAAATGAATCTCAAAAACGCTTTGAATCATGGTGGTGAAAAGGGTTAATTCTGGAATTAGAAAGTGTTACTTTGAGTATCATTTATGAGATATGTGAGCATGGGGAATCTTCTGGTCCTCACCAAGCCCCAATTTCCTACTCTGTGCAATTGGGGTAAGAATAATAATATTATAACCATAGTAGTAATTATTACTGAGATGAAAATTATATGTAACAGAGTTATTTCAAGGCAAATACCCATATTTATTAATTATCATTATTTTCTGATGTAGGGATGGCAGCCAATTAACTTGAGCTCCAGGAGAAAATCCCACGTGACTGGCTCCCTTTGGGCATGAATGAGAGCCAGTGAGAGAGAGAAAGCTTCTCACCTGGAGCCTGAAGACCTGTGTTTGCAGCTTTCTTCCGCACAGTGACTGCTAAGCTGTGATGAGCGAGCACGTCCTGTTGTTCTTCCCCCTGTGCTGCCTCATTGTGGGTGAGTCCCAGGCCTGAAGAGGGGGCTCCGGGCAGGATCTGTGGAGCCCAGGGAAACTCTAACGCATAGCATATGCCTGTGCAGGGCTGCACTTTGACCACAGCCATGAGGGAGGGAGGACAGTGGCCCTCAGAATGCTCCCTCTGCCTCCCTGCCAGCTCTCCTGTCCTTCCCAGGGTTTGGCTATCCCCCACCCCACCCCACCCCAGGGCATTCAAGCCTCTGCTGCTGCCCTGTTGTCCTGCTTCCCCTCTGTCCCTGCTACTTCCCATAATCCAAAATGATGGTGAGATTTTTCTTAGGACACCTTTTTCTTTTGTAAATCTATATCCCATTTGCTGCAGGAGCTGGCCACTCTACAATTAATAATTTTGTAATTTCTTTCAGTGCAGAGAATAGCTTTTGCTACCCTTTCCAAGGACTTTACATTAGTAATTACAACTAATTTACAACTAGTAATTCTTAAAGAGGAAATAGTGCCCTGGGATCAAACAGAATTTTTAAGAATGGCTTTTAGTCACTATCTTAAATTCTCCTTTTGTTGCTCATTTGAGAAATGAGGACAATAATACCCTCTTGCAAGAACTCAGAGATTAAATCAGATATGGTTTGAGAGACCAAGGCCCAAATGAGATGCTCAATAATTGCAACTTTCTGTTTTCATTTAGGTGCACTAAGGAGGAATTTTTTAAAAAAATAAACTTGTATTTTTGAATAGTTCATCCCATAGAACTTCATAAAGGTGTCAGCAACTATACTTTAATTCAGTGAGCCTTTTTGTAGATTTAATCCAAAGCTCAAAATAACAGAAGACTTGAATATCATATAACAATATCCAAGCAGCAATACACAACACAAAACAAGCCAAATGTCAGAAGTCCCATATTAGTAACATTAGCTTGGCTAAAATATTTTATAGTACTTCCTCACTCTTCTTATCATATTCGTATCTCTCTACAGCCCTGTCAGATAGGTCAGGCCAGCATTCACAGCACCATTTTTAAGCTAGAAATCAGCATCATGGAGGCTAAATTTTGCTCAAAGTTATCCAGGTTAAAAAGTCTGAAGTAGAGAACAGCATCCTTTTATTCACGCAGTGGCATTTTCTTCTCAGTACTGTACAATAAGAAGCTGGAGAGAGTCCCAACTGCTTACTGCCCAAATGCCCTGTCACTAGCTGCCCCTTTACCCACCCACCCCAGTCTGGATATTTACAGCTCCATCTCAAGTCCCTACCTCTGCCTGGCCTCACAGCAGCTCTGTGCTTTCTCCAGCAGTGACATCACTTAGGTGCATGACATGTCACCTTCGCACACCGACAGACCACTGTAGGAGAGGCTTTGGTGTCTGTATTGCTCAGAAGCATGAGACGTGCATGCTCTTAAAGATCTTTGAGGGTAAGTTAGAGGGTCCTGGGAGATACTGTGAGATTCTTAGAATTCTTAGGACAGTGTTTTACTAAACGTACATCTCAGGAGAAAAGTTGGAGGATACCCTGAGCATAGGTAGCACAGGTCCCCGAGCATGCAGACAGAAGAGGCTTTGTAACAGTGAGATGGAAGGAAGAAGGTGTGGGGTCTAAATTTCCAAGAAAACTAACCAAATATATTTTTCATTGATACATAATAACTGCACATATTTATAGTGTATGTTATATTTTAATACATGTATACAATATGTAATGATTAAATGAAGTAATTGGTATATCATCACTTCAAAATGTATCATTTCTTTGTGTTGAGAACATTTCATATCTTCTCTTCTAGCTATTTTGAAATACATGTATAACAAAGAAAATGTGACATATATACACAATGAATATTATTCAGCCAGAAAAAAAAGAAAGAAATCCTGTTATTTGCATGGGTGGAGGACATCATATGAAGTGAAATAAGACAGACACAGAAAGATAGATATCACATGTTCCCATTTATATGTGGGACTTTTTAAAAAGCTGAAGGTAGATAAAATTGTGGTTACCAGAGGCTGAGGAGGGTAAAGACAGGAGGTGTTGTGAAGAGAGGCTCATTAATGACCAAATGTTCAAACAGATTTTGGCTTATTGGACTATAAGGTTATTTGACTATAACACAGGCACTGGTTGCCAGTCTTCTACCCTGTTTCCCCGAAAATAAGACCGTGTCTTATTTTAAGGTGTGCTCCCAAAGATGCGCTAGGTCTTATTTTCAGGGGACGTCTTGTCTTTCCTGTAAGTAGGTCTTATTTTCGGAGGATGTCTTATTTTCAGGGAAACAGGATAGCAAGAAACGGAATGAAGTCACTGCTTAACAAAGAGTTAAGGATTGTCAGGGACCTCAGGCAAACAAGACCTGCAGCTGGCCAGCACTTTCTGCATTTCCCTGCCCAGGTGCACCTACCCTGGTGCCTGATTAAAATTTCACTAACAAAATTAGTGCCAGGTTTGACTAACCTTGGATAACTTAGATCACTGCCTCATTTTCTATATATATATTTTTAATTTCAGGTGATGCTCTCCAGATATCATACATGGTGTGTCAGAAATTCTGCAGAGACTTGGAATTTAATCTCAATAATCGAACTTTTGTTCATAAATGCTGCAATTCCAATTATTGTAACTTCACACTCTAAGCTATTTGCCCTTCTGGGGTCTCACTTGAGATGTCACTATGTTTCTCACCATTCACACATGACCTACCCCTGCTTTTTGGCTCTTTCTGTCTTGACAATATCCCTGCTCTCTCCTTAATTCCATGTCATCTTTCCTGGTGCCTTCAGCTTGGCTCTTCCCTTGGTCAGTGGATAATAGTCCTGAACAATGGATTTCTTCTATTACAAGGATTATTGGCATCTCCATACTTTAAGAAGCCTTCCCTAAAAGGCTTTGTACAGTAAAATTTAAAACAGGGCCATGCTAGAAGCTTTTGATTAGCTTAGATAGTTGAGGTGGGTTTGAAAGACTTCAGCTAAAATTCACAAATATTTTTATCTGAAATTCCCATGTATCACTACAGTGATTTGGCAAAAATAAAAAAAATAAAAAAGAATGGTAGACACTGAAGATTTTCCTACATGGACAAACTCATTTCTACCAGTAAACAGTGCCCACTTCAAACTCAGTCATGATTTTCCTGACACTTTCAAAATACATCCTTACACATGTTAGCAGGAGACACACTGGCATCACGTTCATGGCTCACACACAGCCCTACTCTTCCCGTGTAGAAGCACATCCCAAGCACGTCACAGCTCTCCTTTCTTTCTCTGCCTTTCCTAATGCTGCTCTATTCCTATACTCCTTGCCATTCATCTCCTCTATTACTCCCCCTCTCCGTTATCACCACCCCATTGCCACACAAACTCTCTCTCTAGAAGCAGGCTGTCCTTCAAAGCTCTGATCCACATATCACACGGCCACTGACACATGGAACTCAGGCCAGGCTGCCTTTCAGCACCCCTCACCTGTGAGGAAAAGTGGAGTATTCACAGTCGAGATCAATCTTTCTTGAGCAGCATTTTTACGTCTCGAGAACCCCCTCACAATAGATCCAAGACT
This sequence comes from Nycticebus coucang, assembly GCF_027406575.1. Taxonomy (NCBI): domain Eukaryota; kingdom Metazoa; phylum Chordata; class Mammalia; order Primates; family Lorisidae; genus Nycticebus; species Nycticebus coucang. Next base: position 138,263,544 of record NC_069785.1, on the reverse strand, counting down.
CCTTCTCTCCTTTGCTGCCCACCTATAAATAATAAAGCTTTGTTCCATAACTTCCCTGTGTGTGCGGTGCCTCCTGGGACTCAGACAAATAGATAAAGCACGCACAGTGGGCCTGAACAGCAGGCCAGCACACAGCAGGCAGAAGTACATGGGCTCTGTTACTGTGGTTGACAGAATGATGATCTTTTCTGCTCTTCATACAGCAGGAGCCCTCACTCAGAACTGGTAATTAGCACTGCACTCTGTCCCCATAGAGTAACTTTGTCTGTTCTTCAATTTCTTATCAATGAAATAACTCAGAAGGTATTCTCTTGAATCCAGCTTCTTTCACCCACCATAATGTTTTTAAGATTTATGCATGTTGTTGCTCATATCAAAAGTTTATTATTTTTTATTTCATTGTATGCATATACTGCATGCAATTTATAAGGAGTGAAATTTATGAGTTACAGGGGGAAATATACATAACTTAATTAATTAATTAATTTGAGATAGAGTCTCACTTTTTCACCCTTGGTAGTGCCATGGCGTCATAGCTCACAGCAACCTCCAACTCTTGGGCTCAAGCAATTCTCTGGCCTCAGCCTCCCAAGTAGGCAGACTATAGGTACCCGCCACAGTGCCTGGCTATTTTTTAGAGATGGAGTCTCGCTCTTGCCCAGGCTGGTCTCAAACCTGTGAGCTCAGGGCAATCCACCCACCTTGGCCTCCCACAGTGCTAGGATTATAGGCCTGAGCCACCACTTCCAGGCTGAAAAATATACATAACTTTAAAAGAAACTGCCAAATAGTTTGCCAAAGTTGTGGTACCCATATGCACTCCTACTAGGACTGAAGGAGAGTTCCAGTGACTCCATGCAATTATTGTCTGTCATTTTAATTTTAGCTGTGCTAGTATGTGTAGAGTGGTATCTTACACTTTCCTGGTAATTAATACTGTTCAGCAATTTTTCATGCTCCAAATTTACCTGTGTTTCCTTCTAATATGTATTGATTTAAATTAACATTTAGATTATCCCTTTAGAATTTGTCCTTCAAACAAATTAATATTTTTTAATGTATTTCTAAATGTGCTTCCAGTTAGCCCTAAAATACTTAAATGTTTGTATTTTTGTTCAACAATTGAGATGCCTATATTATACTATATTTAATTTTCAGTAGCACTTATTCTATTCTGTAACTTAAGTTCTTCTATTATTCCCGCTTTACAATATACACACACACAAAAAATAAATTCAAAATGGATTGTAGACTTAATTTGAAAGGTAAAACAATAAGACTTCTAGGAGAAAGCATAACATGTCTTATGACTTTGAGATAAGCAGAGATTACTTGAACATGATCTAAAAAGCACAAACCATTTTAAAAAATTGAGAACTTAGACTTCATTATAATTAACAATGTCTATTCATCAAAATGTATCATTAAGAGAGTGAAAGGAAAAGGTAAAGACTAAGAGAAGATAGTTACAATATTTATATCCTACATAAATCTTATATCCAGAACATAAAAGAATTCTTTTTTTCTTTATTATTATTTTTTTTTTTATTGTTGGGGATTCATTGAGGGTACAATAAGCCAGGTTACATTGATTGCAATTGTTAGGCAAAGTCCCTCTTGCAATCATGTCTTGCCCCCATAAAGTGTGACACACACTAAGGCCCCACCCCCTTCCCTCCATCCCTCTTTCTGCTTTTCCTCCCCCCCATAACTTTAATTGTCATTAATTGTCCTCATATCAAAATTGAGTACATAGGATTCATGCTTCTCCATTCTTGTGATGCTTTACTAAGAATAATGTCTTCCACTTCCATCCAGGTTAATACGAAGGATATAAAGTCTCCATTTTTTTTAATAGCTGAATAGTATTCCATGGTATACATATACCACAGTTTGTTAATCCATTCCATAAAAGAATTCTTTTTTTTTTTTGGTTTTTGGCCGGGGCTAGGTTCGAACCCGCCACCTCGGGCATATGGGACCGGCGCCCTACTCCTTGAGCCACAGGCGCCGCCCTCCATAAAAGAATTCTTACAGATCAATTCAATAATGACATACTACCCAATAAAATGGACAAAATACTTGAACAAGTGCTTCACAAAAGAGAATATCCAAATTGTCAACAAGTATTTTAAAAATGTAGCTGATAAGACTGTAAATTGGTACAGTCATTTAAAAAAATCTTTTCTATTCTTGTCAATCTCATCACAAGTGCACCACATGACTCAGCAATTTGACCCTACATATATAACCAAGGGAAATGAGTGAATAGGCTCACCAAAAGGCATTTATAGGAATGTTCAGAGGAGGAGACATGGCCAAGAGAGATAATGGAACTTGTTTAAGTCACATAATCACGTAATCCTAAACCAGGATTTCAGCTCTAATCCAAGATTTGTCTTTTCTCTCCATGTCACTCTGGACAACTGGGCAGGCTGTTTGGACTCCGAAATTCCCCTTCTTTCTTTAATAGAAATTAGCTCACTAGAAGCGAGTGTATATTTCCTGGGGTCCACATTAGTTGTGGTAAATGTGTTACATTTAATCTTTTAAAACGCCAAAGAATTATTTAATAGTTTTATAGTCTGCTACTTTTCTAGAAATAATTTTAGTTAAAATCCTAACCACCTGGAGCCCTTTAACTGGTCTCATCCGTGTCAGGCCTAAATCAGATCAGGAAATTGCTTTAATAGCTATTTCTCCTTCCTTGAAGTCATTGGACATAGCTATTGCCCTTTCATTAGATAAACAACAACCCTCAGAGTCCATTTTTAATCAATATATATATTCTCTAATAAAGAAATTCCAAAAAAACTGAAAAAGATAAATAAATGTTCAGACCAGTTTTATTCATATGAGCTATAACCTATGAACAACCCAATTAGTTGTCAATGGTAAACAAAGTATGGTGTATTTATACAATGAAATTCTGTCCTACAGTATAAGGACAAACTATTGCAATGTGCAACAACATGGGTTTTTTTTTTTTTTTTTTTAAAGCCAGGGACAACATGAGTGACAGGATACAATTTCATTTACATGACATCAGAACAAATAAGACAAATATATGATGATAGAATTCAGAAACATAGCTATGTTTGAGGATTAGGATATGGGCAGGAACAGAAGGAGCTTTATCTCAAAAAAGGATTTTAAACTACCATTTGAATCATTAAGTAAATCTTTTCAAGAAGTTACTCTCTCTGACAAAGATTTGTAGTTGATTTCAATATTTGGAAAGGTTAGCCTCCTTCATTATTCTTCTTCCTCATTTTTATGAAATTCTTTGCTTGTCTATTCTTTTTTTAATTTCAGATTAATGTGAGGGTATGAATGATTAGGTTACATTGTTTGTGTTTGTTAAGTAAAGTCCAAGTTGTAGTTGAGCTCTTCACCCAGGATGTAGTGCCCTGTCCCCCTACATTGTGCCCATTAGGCGAGAGCTTACCAATCTCTCTCTCTCCACCTCCCTCCCCCCAGCTGAGTTTAATTGTGTTTTGCACTCCTGTGAGCATTCAAGTGTTCATGTACTAGTGAATGCTCACTCCTGTGAGCATTCAAGTGTTCATATCAGTATCGAATACACTAGATACTTGATTTTCCATTCTTGTGATACTTTACTAAGAAGAATGTTCTCCAGCTCCACCCAGGTCAATACAAAAGATGTAAAGTCTCCATCTAGTTTATGGATAAATAGTATTCCGTGGCATATACCACACTTTATTAATCCATTCAGGAGTTGATTGGCACTGGATTGTTTTCACATCTTTGCGATTGTGAATTGAGCTGCTATAAACATTCTAGTACAAATGTACTTATGATAAAATGATGATTTCTCTTCTTGGTAGATAACCAGTAGGGGGGTTGTAGGATCAGATTGAAGGTCTACTTTTAGCTCTTTGAAGATTCTCCATACTGCTTTCCATAGAGGCTGTATTAGTTGGCACTCCCACCAACAATGTAAAAGTGTTCTCTTCTCTCTTCATCCAAGCCAGCATCTGCAGATTTGGAACTCTTACTGGGGTTAGGTGATATCTCAAGGTAGCTTTGATTTGAATTTCTCTGATGATTAGGGATGATGAGCATTTTTCATATGTTTGTTGGCCATTAGTCTGTATTCTTTGGAAAAGGATCTGTTCGGTTCTCTTGCCCACTCATAAGTGGGATTGTTTGCCCTTTTCTTGTTGATTAACTTGAGTTATCTATAGATTCTAGTTATTAGCCATTTTTCAGCCCTCTGTAGATTTTAGTCATCAGTCCTTTGTCAGATTTGTGGCATGAAAATATCTTCTCTCATTATGAAAGCTGTCTGTATGCTTAAGTTGTTGTGCCCTTAGCTGTGCAGAGCTTTTTAACTTGATCATGTCCCATTCATTTATTTTTGGTGTTGCTTCAATTGCTAATGGAGTCCTCTTCATAAAATTTTTTCCCAAGCCAGGCTGATATCATCAAGAGTTTTTCCAACACTTTCTTTCAGAGTTTTTATAGTTTCATATCTTAAATTTAAATATTTTATCAAGAAAGAGTTGATTTTTGTCAATGGTGAGAGGTACGGGTCCAGTTTTAGTCTTCTACATGTAACTATTCAATTCTCACAACACCACTTATTACATAGGGATACTTTTTGCCAGTGTATGCTTTTGTTTGGTTTATCAAAGTTCAGATGGTGATATGTGCCTGGTTTCATCTCTAGATTCTCTATTCTATTCTGTAGATCTATATCCCTATTTTCATGCCAGTGCCATGCTGTTTTGATCACTGTAAACTTATAGTATAAACTGAAGTCTGGTAACATGATGACTCCAGATTTGTTTTTATTTCTTAAAATTGTGTTGGCTCTTTAGGATTTTTTCAAGTTCCATATGAAGTGAAGTACTATTTTTCCAGGTTCTTCAAAGTATGACATTGGTGATTTAATCGGGATTTCATTAAATAGGTAGATTGTTGGTGGGGAACTATGGACATTTTTACAATGTTGATTCTTCCCAGTCATGAGCTTCCATTTGTTAACATCTTCTGCTATTTCTTTTCTCAGGGTAAAACTGATAGTTTTCTCTGTAGAAGTCCTTTACATCATTTATTCCCAGGAATTTCACTTCCTTTGAAGATATTGTGAAGGGTATTGTGTTTTTTACTTGATTCACAGCTTGACTGTTATTGGCATATATAAAGACAACTGCTTTGTGGATATTAATTTTATATCATGAGATACTACTGTATTTCTTGATCACTTCCAAGAGCTTTGTGCTTGACTCCCTGTGTTTTCTAAGTATAAGATCATATCATCAGCAAAGAGCAAGAGTTTGACATCTGCTGTCCCTGTTTGGAAACCCTTGATATCCTTCTCTTGCCTGATTACATTGGCTAGAATTTCCAGCACTATGTGGAGTAGCAGTGGCTATAGTGGGCATCCTTGTCGGTCCCAGTTCTAAGCGGAAATGTTTCAGTTTTATTCCTTTCAGTATGACATTGGCTGTGGGTTTGTTGCATGTGCCTTCTATCAGTTTAAGAAATGTGCCATCTATGCCTATTTTCTTAAGTGTTCTTATCAGAAAATGATGCTGAATTTTGTTAAATGCTTTTTCTGCATGTATCGAGAGAATCATATGGTCTTTGTTTTAGCTTCCATTTATCAATTTGCAAATGTTAAACCAGCCTTGAATTCCTGGGACAAAGCCCAGCTGATTGGGATGTACAATTTTTTTTTAATGCGTAGCTGTATTCTGTTTGCTAGGATTTTATTGAATAATTTTGCACCAGTATTCATTAATGATATGGGTCTGTAGTTTTCTTTTTTTGTTGGATCCTTTCCTGTATCAAGGTAAAATTTCCTTTGTGGAAGGAGTTGGGAGGGTTCCTTCTTTCTCAATGTTTTGGACTAGGTCCTGCAGTATAGGTATTTTAGAGTTTTCTTGAAAATAAGAGCTAAAATATGCTCTTCTTTGAAGGTTTAGTAAAATTCTGGGGTAAAACCATCTGGTCCAGGACTTTTCTTTGTTGGAAGAATTTTTATTGATGCAATTTTGGTGCTCAAATTGGTCTGTTCAAGGGTTCTAATTCTTACTGGTTGAGTTTAGGGAGGTAGTGCGATTCCAGAAAGAAATTTGGAATGTGGTCCATTTCCTCCACATTTTCAAATTTCAAGCCATAGAGCTTTTTATAGTAATCAGTGATGATCTTTGGTATCTCTGTGGCACCTGTTATTTTTTCTTTTTCATTTCTGATTGAGGTTATTGAAGATCTTACTTTTCTGTTTCTAGTTAATCTGGCAATGAAGCCAGAATTAAAATCAATGAAGGGTTTATTGATTTTATTACTCTTTTCAAAAAACCAACTTTTTGTTTCACTAATCCTCTTAATGGTTATGTTCTCCATTTCATTTAATTCTGATCTACTTTTGATTATTTCTTTTCTTCTGCCATGTTTTGGATTGGATTACTCCTAATTTTCCAGTTCCTTGAGACCGTTCATTGGGTTGTTGACTTGTACTCTTTCTATTTTTTGAATGTGGTCATTTAATGTGATAAATTTCCCTCACAGGACTGCTTAGCATCCTTAATCATCAGAGAAATGCAAATCAAAACCACTTTGAGATATCATCCAACTCCAGTAAGAGGAGCCCACATAACAAAATCCCAAAACTACAGATGTTGGCACAGATGTGGAGAAAAGAGAACACTTCTGCACTGCTGGTGGGAATGCAAGCTAATATGTTCCTTTTGGAAAGAAGTTTGGAGAACACTTAGGGAACTAAAAGACCTGCTGTTCGATCCTGTGATTCCTCTACTAGGTATACATCCAGATGACCAAAAATCATTTTACAATAAAGATATTTGCACCAGAATGTTTATTGCAACCCAATTCATAATTGCCAAGTCACGGAAGTAGCCCAAGTGCCCATTGACACATAAATGGATTAATCAATTGGGGTATATATATATATATATACCATAGAATATAAAGCATACATAAAAAAGATGGAGACTTTACCTCTTTTATGTTTACATGGATGGAGCTGGAACACATACTTCTTAGTAAAGTATCTCAAGAATGGAAGAAAAAGTATCCAGTATACTTAGTACTATTATGAAAACAATATATAATCACCCACACTTTCATACAAATGATAAAACACAACTATAGCCCAGAATGAAAGAGGGAAGAGGAGGGAGAGGGGGAAGGCCAGGTGGAGGGACCAATTGGTGGGACCTCACCTATTGTGCATAATGCAAGGGTACATGTCAAATCTATTAAGAGTAGAGAATAAACGTCTTAACACAACAATTAAGTAAGTGAGGTGAAGGCTATGTTAACCAGTTTGATGTAAACATTCTAAATTGTATATAAAATCAGCACATTGTAACCCATAAATGAATTAATGTACATAGTTATGATTTAATAATAAATAAATAAAATAAAAAAAGAAAGTCATTTTGTTTCAGTAGGTTAAAGACAGAGGCCCACTTCTTCTGGCTTGAACAGTTTCTGCTAACAAATCCATTGTCATCCCGATGGTTTCTTTGAATTGAGTCAGCCTGGAGTTTTGAAATAATCTACTATCTGTATTTCTGTGTCTCTCCTAATGCTTGAGAAATTCTCCACTATGATATCTTGAAGTAAAGCTTCCATGCTTTTTGGAATCTCTTCTCCTTCAGGAATCCCTAGAATTCTTATTCTAATGTTTGTGCATTTTGTGTAGTCCCACATCTGTATGAGAGATTGCTCTTTTTCTCTCTCTCTTCTTTTTTACCTCTTTGAATGCTTTGACTTCTAAAACTGTCTTTTTCATGTTCTACTCTGTTACTGAGGCTCTTTACTGTGTTTTGAAGCTCCTTGAATGCCTCTTGCAATTCTTTAAGCTCTGCTATATTTTTCCTAATTATGTCATATCATTGGTGATTTTGTCTTTCATTTCATTGATTTTTTGAGACAATTTTTTTGACTTCTTTTACTTTTCTCTTTCCATCTTCTCTTTGATACCATTCATTTTATTTTCCATCCATATACTGAATTCTATTTCTGTCATTTCAACAATTTCCCTATGCATGGTATTTTCAGCTATATCTCCCTTGTAATCTATTAGGAGAGTTGATCTTCTCTGATTTTTCATGTTGCCAGTGTTCTTCTGCTGGTTCCTCCCCTTATGTGTTTTTTATTTTATATATTTATTACATGATCCTTGTGGCATTATGTTGATACCCGAACATTTGAAAAGGTAGTCACTTCTTCCAGTTTATACAGACTGGCTATGATAGGTAAGTCCTTCATCATTCAGCCTATACAAGGATTCTGGGCAAGCTTCCTGGATCAAAGGTCTGGTTAGTATCTGGGTCAGAAGGTGAGAGAGACTTGTGCCTGGGTTCAAAGGGACTGGCCTGGCAATGGAGTGTACCAGGTGCCTGAGTCCACAGAAATGGGCTTATTCCTTGGGTCAAGGGAGCTAGCCTAACACCAGTGTTCACTGGAGGGATGGTCTTAGACACTGGGTCCATGTAGATCAGCCCAAGGCTGGAGTCCTCTCATGTGTGTTTGGATCCTGGGTCCATTGGAGCAGGACTGGAACCTGGTACCATTGAAGAGTGGTGCCAAAGGGGCTAGCCTGGTACTGTAATGGACCTGGATTGTGTGCCTTGGGGGCCTGGGTTGGGCTAGAGCCTAGGTCTATAGGGACTGACCTGACACTGGGGAAAACCTGGAGCATGCAGCTGAAGAGGCTGGCCTGGAGTGGGGAGCAGGCCTATGGTCTTGGGCCATAAGGGCAAGCCTATAACCTGGATGGTTGGGGCCAGATTGGAGGCTGGGACTGTAGTCCAGATCTAGACCATAGGTCTACAGGGGCTGGCCCAGAGCTTGGAACCATGGGGCATATCTGGATGTTGGAGCTCAGTGGGGGAACCTAGTACTGAGTCTGTGATGACATCAAGTGCTCACTTGCCTTATTCCATGCAGAGGTTATCTCACTCCATGCTGCACTGCTTGGTCTTGGGGAAGGACTGATGTGGGTAATGTGGAATTGTTCTTTTTACCCACTTCAATACATTTTTTCTTATTTGTTTACTCTACTGAGGTATGGTAATCTCTCACCCGAATTCCTTAGCTCTTGTGAAGATGTTTTCATGGGTGGATAGTTGTTTATACTGATGTTTCTGCAAGGTAAAAGCACTTGAAAGTTATGTTCTGTTATATTTATGGTCAATTCCTCATTTGGTTCTTTTTTAATACCTTCTCTTTCTCTGTTAAAATGCACATCCCTATTAAAGCTCCACTGTCATACTTTAAAGATCTTGAAGAAATAATTCTTCATTTTACATGGAATCAGAAAAAAACCTTGAATAGCCAAAACATTACTCAGAAATAAAAAACAAAGCAGGAGGAATCACACTACCAGACCTCAGATTATATGATAAATCAATAGTGATCAAAACTGCATGGTACTGGCACAAAAACAGACAGGTAGATGTATGGAACAGATTAGAGAACCAAGAGATGAATCCAACTATTTACCATTATTGGATCTTCAATAAGCCAATTAAAAATATTCAGTGGGGAAAAGATTCCCTATTTAACAAATGGTGCTGGGTGAACTGGCTGGCGACCTGTAGAAAACTGAAACTGGACCCACACCTTTCACCATTTACTAAGATAGATTCTCACTGGATTAAAGATTTTAATTTAAGACATGAAACTATAAAAAAAAAAAAAACTAGAAGAAAGTGCAGGAAAAACACTTGAAGAAATTGGCCTGGACGAATATTTTATGAGGAAGACCCCCCACCCCCACCCCAGGCAATTGAAGCAACACCAAAAATATATTACTGGGATCTGATCAAACTAAAAAGTTTCTGCACAGCCAAAAATACAATAAGTAAAGCAAGCAGACAGCCCTCAGAATGGGAGAAGATATTTGCAGGTTATATCTCCGACAAAGGTTTAATAACCAGAATCCACCGAGAATTCAAACATATTAGCAAGAAAAGAACAAGTGATCCCATCTCAGGGTAGGCAAGGGAATTGAAGAGAAATTTCTCTGAAGAAGACAGGTGCACAGCCTACAGACACATGAAAAAATGCTCATCATCCTTAATCATCAGAGAAATGCAAATCAAAACCACTTAGAGATATCAACTACCCCCTGAGAGACTAGCCCACGTCACAAAATCCCAAAACCAGAGATTTGGGGGTGGATGTGGAGAAAAGGGAACACTTCTGCACTGCTGGTGGGAATGCTAACTAATATTTTCCTTTTGGAAAGATGTTTGGTGATCACTTAGGCATCTAAAAATAGACCTGCCATTCGATCCTTCAATTCCCCTACTAGGTATGTATCCAGAAGACCAAAAATCACTTTATAACAAAGATATTTGCACCAGAATGTTTGTTGCAGCCCAGTTCATAATTGCTAAGTCATGGAAGAAGCCCAAGTGCCCATCAACCCATGAATGGATTAATAAATTGTGATATATGTATACCATGCATGCAGCCTTAAAAAAGATGGAGACTTTACCTCTTTCATATTTACCTGGATGGAGCTGGAACATATTCTAATTAGCAAAGTATCTCAAGAATGGAAGAAAAAGTATCCAATGTACTCAGCCCTACTATGAAACCAATTTATAGCTTTCATATAAAAGCTATAACCCAACTATAGCCCAAGAAGAGGGGGAGGGACGTGAGGAAGGGGAGGAGAGGGAGGAGGATGGTAGAGGGAGAGTAATTGGTGGGAACACACCTACGGTGCATTTTACAAGGGTACATGTTAAGTTTACTAAGTGTAGAGTATAAATGTCTTAACAAAATAACTAAGAAAATGCAGTGAAGGCTATGTTAACCAGTTTGATGAAAATATTTCAAATGGTATATAAAACCAGCACATTGTACCCCATGATTGCATTAATGTACACAGCTATGATTTAATTTAAAAAAAAAAGAGAGCGAGAAAGAAATTCACATCTTGTCCTCATTTATTTAACATATCTATAATAGTTATTTTTAAAGTCCTTATTTCATAATTCCAATATCTGGATTGTGTATAGATCTACTTCTATTGCCTATACTTTTTCCTCTAGATTAAGATCACATTTTCCTGCTTCTTTGTCACATACATTTTTATTATATTCCCAGCATTGTAAATACATTATCTTCCCCTAGAGCAAGCAACAGTTGAGAAACTCGTATCCAAGTTCTATTCATATCTGAGTATGATCAGGACTATTTTGAAGCTTTAGTTGGTTTCAGTTCAAACAAAATTTCTCTATGGAAAGTCTGGTTTTCTGTCAATTGTGAAAAGATTTAGCAGATGTCTTCAGGGAAGAAAGTTCCTATTGTTCTCTGCTCACCTAGGGAGGTCACATTCTTTTCGGGAACTGAGTTTCTTTTTACTCTGAATCTATAAACTTCCAATATCATTTTAAAATATTTGACTTTACTACTTTTACTACTAAAAATATTTGACTTTTACTAATACATTTTTGCAGTTATTTCAGAAAGATACGGTGTTTTCCATAATTCTACACATTGCAACCAAAAGCTAGAAGTACAATAGTCATTTTTTGAATCTTTTTCAAGTCTTTCTTGACATAATTTTTTTTTGTTTCTAAACGTCTCAATATTTTTTTCCTTTTTTACTAAAAGTCAAACATAAGTATTAGCCATCTCAATTTTAAGCTTTCTTAATGTATTTTTTTTCTTTTCTCAAATTGTATTTAAGGATCCAAACTGTAGGCTACATCATATAATTTAGATTGATCTTAGTTAGATTGAAGCCCTACTGTTTTTAATACTACAAAGAATATTGTTTTCCTACTATCATGTAATCTATAGGCCCCCATACAACATTCATTAATTTCCAAGTGACATTCTTCATAGCAATGTTCAATCTAGGATCACTATATTGCACTTAATGACTACATCTCTTTAGTCTCCTCTAATCTAGAATAGTTCCACAATCTTTTTTTTTTTTTTCATTTTCATCATCTTAATACCTCATACAATGATTGGCTAGTACTTTGCAGAATTCTCCTCAAGGCAGGCCTATACAATGTTTCTACCAGATTAGATTCAGGTTATAGAATTTGGCAAGAACATCACAGAAGTGTGTTCTCAGTGGATCATATCTAGAGGTACATGATTTTGGTGTTGTTGTTTTTTTTTTTTCATTACTAGTGATGTAAACTGATCACAATTAAAGTGATTTAGAGAAAGTGATTTATATAAAGTTTATATATTTTCCCTTTGTAATTAACAACTACTATGTGGGGAGATTCTTTCAAACTATATGAATGTCCTATTATCTTTCCACTTTCAACAACTATTTTATCATCTGTTAGTGTTTTTTGACTGAATTCTTAGCATGACTTTTGCCAGGTGATGATTTTTCAATTTCAACATCCCTTCTATGTTTGTTAGTTCTTTTCTTCCTAAGAATCAAGCTCTAATTTTGCAAAAGAAATTTTAGTGCCTATTCCTATATTTCTGAGATCTCTGAGGGCTTTAGGCCACTCTGGTGGACCCCCATTTGTCTATGCCACTTTCCTTTTGCTATCCTAGTTGTTCAGTCTTTTATAAAGGTTTTATGGGGGTTCATACTATACTTCTACCTCCAATGAATCCCAACTGAAAATGTGGGACTACCTTGATATTCCTAATCAAAGCCTTAAAATCAGCCCACGAATGCCAAGGCAGGTATCCTTGGCCTTCCTAACGTAGCCTCTTTTCAGGGTCTGCTCATAACATTCTTCTTAGGGGCTGTTTCCCATGAATGAGAGCCAATGGGCATATTACCCTGCCAGAAAATATGCATTAAAACCACAATTAATTATATACCCACATAACTAAAAACAGTACACATAATTTTTTGCCAACTTTTCTTCATCAGCAGCATTCTACCAGCTTAAATTGGGTGATCCACAGATATGTGTTTAACATTCTGAGGAAAAATTTTGAAATCTTCAGCAGGTACTTTAGAGCTCAGTCTATAGAAAAAAAATGAGATCAAATTTTAAACTCCAGATTATATAATGTCTCTAGATCAGTGATTTTCAACTGGTGTCCCTCAGGGTACACTGGTGTGCCATGAGAGGATCTTAGGTGTGCAATGAAAATTTATAAAGGTCACTAATTAAACTATTTTCAAAAGAAGTTCAAAGCACAGTAAGTATATTCTTTTTATTACTCTTTTTTTTAATCAACATAATTTAAGTGTGCTATGAGACAAAAAATGTTGAAAAGCACTGCTCTAGGTAAATTCTACAGAGATTATGGAGACTTCCTCCTAATATTCCAATCCATCCATGACTTTTGAAAAATTTAAAATATAACAAAACTTTTCAGATATAGTTTTCAGATATTTTATTAATAAATGAACATTTTAATGTTGGATTTCTATCATTTTACACATATTTATACAAATGAACCCATGTTCTTCCTAATGTTATAAACTCCCAGGTTTTTAGTTCCATATAATAAGTTAGTCTTCCCTTGACAATGATCAATTTTGCCACTGTAGGTACACTACCAGGCAATGGATTTTTGCTTGCTGGTGGACCTAGAAGTTCTAGTATTTTTGGCCAAAATATAGAACTAGTGAACTTGCTCAGCTTCCAGTCTCCTTTACTGTCCCTTTTACTTTCCATTTGTTTTTGTTTTTTTTTTAATATAAAGAACAGAGATCTATTCTGATTGGACCAAGAAAATGGGGTGGGAAATGGGAATAATTGTGACATGAGGCAACAAAGAATTCAGTATCTCACAGAAATCCAAACAGGTCACAGTTCAGGAAAACTGGACCAAGAGTCCCATTCTGGCTAAGGTGCAACTCTTGGAGACAGTGCCACAGTGATTTATAAATCTTCACTTCAAGTTTATCTGTTAACATGTGTTATTCAGTCTCCACCTGTCTGTATCGCTCGGTGTCTACTCTTCACTGTCCACATTGTGTCTGTTCTCTAATCTGAACCTTCTTCTTAGTGTTTGTCTCAACATAATTTTTACTGGTTTGGGACCACTCCAGACACTAAGCACACATCACAGTAATTTCTTCATGAACCATTACTGTTTTAGAACCTACTACCAATATTTCTATTCTGTTCATTTAAACTAACTAACCAACTGTGAATGAAAGTATCTACCATATTTTCTATTTCTCAAGATATTAAAATATAGTATTCTATCCTAACATTATGCAATTTGGGAGAAATCTCATCACATACATTGAAAATATTTTCAAATTAATTTGTAGATATAAATATTTTATTTTACTTATGTAAATACAAATACTGTAGAAACTAATACATAATTGCAACCCTGGAAATCAAGAGGGATACTACTAACCCTTGGCTAATACTACATACAATGTATATAATTTTATAGCTAAAAAATAAATATAATAGTGCCTATAGATTTTAATACATAGGAAGTTTAACAATTATAAAAAATATAAATCTAAAGTCAGTCAATAATAGTTCAGGGATTAATTTTTGTCATTTCATGGCTTTTTAAAAGAAAACTATAGTGATAATCTGAAACTCTTATCTGTCCCTAACATTTTCTGTTGCAGGGGTAGGTCAACAGGTTAATAAAACTTCAGCTTTTATCACTGAATGAAAGGCAATATTTGAATATTTTTGAGGACTAGGTATCTTTCACATGCTGTATTAGTCCATTTTCTATTGTTTCAACAAAATACCTGTGACTTGTAATGGACAGAAACTTATTTAGTTCATGGTTCTAGAAGCTTAAAAGTCCAAGAGCATGGCATCAGAGTCTGGCAAGGGCCTTTTTGCTGCACGATGATGTGTGGAAGGGCAAGTAAATATGGAGGACAGAATGAGAAGAAACTGAGCCACACTCATCCTTTTTGTCAGGAGCCCACTGTGATAATCCATTCATGAGCTAAACACCTCTGAAACATCCTACCTCCCAATACCATTACATTGCCAATCACATTTCAACATGAGACTCTCAAACAATAGCATGTGCTCAGAAAGCAATTGGCCAACACTCTGCCTGCTACACTTGGCTTAGCTATGAGAGCCAGGGAAGAAAACTGAAGACCCAATGGCCTAGCGCTATGTAGTCAGAAGCAGCTGTGGTCAATATGGTCCCCTACACTGGTGCAGGCATTCTGACTCTCATGGCTAGTACATTGACTATTCTTTCACTTAAGTTAGAAAATGTTTTCTAATGTCACATTGACTTTCCCAAACCCCTGCTTAATACAACGCCTCCCTATAAAACCCCCTCATCAAATACCTCTTCTACTCCACTTCCAAATAGTTCTCTCACAATCTCCTAATTCCTTGTCCCAATTTGTATTCAATCTGCTTTTTCCTGATCTTCCACCAGAAACTCTACCATAAAAAAATACTTTGCTCCCTTAGCAAGAGACTTTAGAATTCTGGCTTTAGCCCAGGTTTAGCATCAGAACTCAAAGGCAATTAGAGACTGCCAGGAGGTATCATGTAGGAAAGACTGAGGACTCCAACCAGAAGGCAGAAACTGGGTTTTTTATGACCTATACCTTTACACTTTCCTATTAATGGAAGCATGGACATTGGAAAAACAGAGCTTCCATAGGTAGATCTACTAGAAGAGAGAAGAGAATGGAGTCTAGGTTTGGAGAAAATGTAATATGATGATGCCATTGAGTCAAAAAAAGGCCAAAACTATAAGGAGATACAGTTCAAAGATTTTAATCTTCATCTTTTTCTGAACCAGCACTCATCAATTCATCTTCATGCTCTAATCCATGTAACCTTGTAATATCTAAATTATTGTAGCCATTATTACACCTGTTTTTATCAGTGCAGCAAAATGTTTCTCTCAGGAGGTCATGGAATAATTGGAACATTCCCTCCTCACAGGGCTTACAAGATAGTTTTGTGTAACGAAACAGGTATCGCCCTAAAGAAAAGAAAAGCACATCACTCAGTTTGCCCATCTCATCATCTTCCTAGGAATTGCTTTTCTCCAGAACTTCATCAGTTTTATGTAAACTGGACTGAACCCCAAAATTGTGTCTGCATCTTTTCTAAGTATCTCCAACCATGACCAGGCAAAAGACACCTACATCCCACGTAGCCTCCACACCCAGGCCTGTAAATGGTAAATCTCACTTCCCCACCCTCTCCTAGTATCCCAGACTCCCTGCCACCCTCTCCTATGATCCTCAGGTACCTTCTACACCTTGACTCCAGGGATTATGACCACCACTGATGATATTTTATGTCTCTCTATAACCCCCACTTACCTGTTAAACGATCACTAGCGTAAAAATTCTCTGTGGAACAACTCCTGTTGTGACGATATATATCAAACTTCCAGCATTTTTTCATGCCACCCACGCATTTGTATCCATCAAAGTGTTTACATTCATTGCAATATCGAACCCCTTAAAAGGGAGAGGGAAGTTTTAAAGAACCTCTCTAGGGAAAGTGATTTTGCATCAGAAGCCTGCTCCTACCTGTAAGCATACTGGGGTAATACAAACTTCACAAGAAGATCTGTGCCCCAACCTCTGTCAGAGGTCCCTTACTTCCTCAAGTGGGTGACAGCTATGACTCCCAAGGAAGTCAAAGACACCCTTCCCAAGTTTGGGAGAAGAAAGAAGGCGCTAGAGCAGTGAGGGAGGAAAATGGAATAGAGTCAGGGAGGGGCTAGGGACAATGTGTTAAGAAATAAAGCATGTTCTTTCTCACTGTGGCATATTCACCCAAGAAGTGCAAACCAACTACAACGTACATTTCTGTGTCAGAACTCTGTCTCCTGTGAAGACAAGAAGAAAATTTTTCTTTAAATTATTTTACAGCAGCCCCAAAAGCCACATGTAGAAACTCCCAAGCATCCTTTCATATCCATCCTTGCCTCCCTCTCCAGATCTCACCCTCATCCATGAAGAGCACCATGACTATGCCCAGCAGAAGCAACCGGAACATCCTGAGGCCTGGTCCTGATATGGTCCCAGTGGGAGGTTCCAGCTTTATTTGTTCCCATCACCTGCCCTCAGGCATTCCACTAGTATCACAGAATCATAAATTTCAGCTCAAATCACCTGAATCCTCTCTACAATGTTCCCAGAAGAGGGTACACCCTGTCTGTGTTTGCATTCCTCCAGCCACTTGGAACTCAGCCTGCCCAGACACCCCATTTCGTTTTAGCAAATCTATCATAAGGTACTAATTCACATTGGCAAAGAATCTTCTTCTCTTCATTTTGGCCATGTTTCTATTTGTTGATCTACACAGAACATGTCCAACTTCACATCCACACAATGCCTCTTAAAATGCATGGGAGCAGTGGGAGAAGGCTGGGGTCCCGAGAATCTGTGAGATTAAAGTCCTTTTCAGGTACCATAACCACCTTGGACACTTGCCTCAACATGACCTCCAGTGGGACTACATCCCTCACACAGTCTGATACTCTAGATAAGGTCCAATAGCTAGCTTAGTGTAACATCCATCTTGGAAGGATGGATAGGTAAGCCCAGGTAAAAGGAATACGGGGTGAAGACTAGCTCAGCTTCCCCTAAGCTTCATTTATTCATTTTTTTTTTTTTCAAGAAAGACAAAAGCTGTAAAGATCACAGTAGGAAAGATTTACACTGGTATTGTGGAGCAGTACTTGGAGATCTAGGAGTTGGTCAAATGGGTGAGTGGAGGGGAAGCTAGGGAGGGCTGGAAACAAGTCTTCCCACTGATTCCATGCCTTCCCCTGACCTCCTCCAGAAGAAGTCACACTTTCCTGCCATCCCTCTTCCTGTTGTCAGCTGCCACCTTCTCAGTGCAGGCCTCAGGGCAGGCTCTTTGGCCACACTTTCCTTGTCCCTTCTCTGTTTGATTTTCCCCAGAGTACTCAACCCAATTTGTGATCCTGTAGCTCTTCCTTCTTAGTGTGCATTTTGCTTCTTTCCCTTCATGGTGAAAGTTCCATGAATACCAGAGTTCCAGGCATTACATTCACTGCTTTCCCCTCAGACCCTAGGATCATGCTCTGTACATATCAGATCATCAGAAATATTTGCTGGGAAGGTGAATGGCATGATTGCCTATAGGTAACCTGGGAGGCACAAGAGAATGGTGCAAAAGTCTTTGTATGAATAGTCCCTGATTCTAAGCTGATAAGATGGAATTCCTTGCCATAACCTTGCAGTTAGTAATCACTACAGAGAAATCAGGCAATGGTAACAGCACATCTCTTGTGGTAAAAACAGTATGAGTGTAGACCTATTTATCTGAGTGGTCTCATTTCCAGAGCATGACACTTGCTACATCCAAGTACAATCTCTTACACAAATTTGACTATAAAGGTCCTGCCAACACACCTCAATAGAAGTGCAAATAGGCTACCCACCTTCTGTGTGATGCTAAATAAGCTACTGAGCCTCTCTGTGCCTATGTGACCTAACTGGTAAGAACAAGGACAATCACAGGTGCACCTGAGGTAGTTGTCAAAACTTAATAAATTCACATACTGGTAATGGGGCAAGGAAGAGAACAGACATTAAGGCTTTACTTGGTGTCTTTGGATTCTCTGAAAAATCTTGTGGGTTTCAAAGAAATGACCTCGTCTTACCAATGAAGATTGGGAGTTCTCTGAGTTGAATGAAGTGTTTTTCCCAGAGTAACAAAGTGTGGATCTGTCTGACTCCACAAGACATGACCTTTCCACTACTCCATGAGTATTACAGTCTGGACAGGAGTTCCCAGGGCTGGAGCTCCAGGTGGGTCTACCTTAGAATTATCATAATAAGAGGCAGAGTGATGGAGAACAGGTAAGAAAAGGATCTCTCAGGCGGCGCCTGTGGCTCATGAGTAGGGCACCGGCCCCATATACTGAGGGTGGCGGGTTCAAACCCAGCCCTGGCCAAACTGCAACAAAAAAAATAGCCAGGCATTGTGGCAGGTGCCTGTAGTCCCAGCTACTCAGGAGGCTGAGGCAAGAGAATCGCCTAAGCCCAAGAGCTGGAGGTTGCTGTGAGTACCGTGACATCATGGCACTCTACTGAGGGTGGTAAAGTGAGACTCTATCTCTACAAAAAAAAAAAAAAAAGAAAAGGCTCTCTCAGTCAAAGAAAAATTGGGTCTTTCTCTGCCTGCCAAAGACATTCACCAGCAAAATCCCACTGAGGCTAAAAGGTCCCAAAGCCTAGCTAGGATCTAAGATTGATGTGCCATTGTCAGGGAAGCAATGTCTATGGGGACCCTTTCCTAGGTCTCGCATTTGAAATGTGTGAGACACAGGCAGTAATCCACGGACAGAAGGCCCAGAAAGGCTGAGCTAAAAGTGTCATGCTCCGAGTTTCTTTTCCTGAGCTATGTTCCCAGAGACTGAACATGTGTGTGTGAATCCCAGATTCCACACAACCCACTCCTTTTCTTACAGTTTGCCCAAGCTAGTTTGACTATTATTCCCAGAATAAAATAACAGAAATTTTTGAAATATATAAAACTTATTAATTCATAAATGAAAATCCACTTTTTCCCCTCATTCTGAAAAAAAAACAATATGAACTATTACACCACATCTCCACTCAATTTTATTTCTGGACACATGTCACAACTTCATGCTAATAAACACTATCATAGTTGACATCATATTTGTGATACAGCCAGTCACCCAGTAAAACCCTGTGAAAAAAAATGAAGCCTTAGGCCTGACTTCCAGACTCCACCACAGCTTTCAGCAAGCTGTTTAGTCCACCAACGTATCTCACTTACATTGCTTAGTACTGTGATATGGGCCACCTACCACAGCACCATGGGATAGCTCTCCCCCGCAAAAGTTGAGGAGGACATTCTGTCCAATTTGCCCTTTCTTCCCACCTCTCATATCTGAGCTTCCAGAATTATTATGGCCTTGCCCTGAGTTTTCTCCAGGAGCCAGAGCCTGTATCTTCCCTACCCCTGGCTCCTGCCCAAGGCCTCCTCATTCCTTACTGCTCTTTCCTGGACCGGGGGTTGTAGGACACACTGTCCAGTCCCAACCCTTTCTTGCCTAGAGGCACACCCTGAACCCATCCCTATCCCTACAGAGAGAGGGAGGAGATGTAGATTTGAAGTCAAATTAGCTCCTATAGTCAGTCCAAAGTTGTTTACTTTGTCCCTCTAGGGAAACAAAGGAAAATAAAATAAAAATAAAAGTTACCAAAAGAAGGTTTCCCTATCCTGAGCAAGATCCTTTTCCACCACTCTGCAATCTCAGAGGAGCAGTGCCCAGGTCTTGCTGAGCAGGGAAGAGACCTGAGGTGCAGAATCATTGCATTTCCAGTAGGTTAGTGAGAAGACCAAGGCTGACCTCATGGTAGGGGTATGTTAGAGCCTACTCACAGGTGGAGAAGGAAGCATGTGGCCAACGTATGGTAACATGTCTTTCCTCACATCTAACCTGTCTCGTTGCCAACCCTAAAGAGCAGTTGGGGCCTAGACAAGCAGGCCTCCTGACCTAATCAGACTGCCTCAGACTCCCTCTAGCTGCCTGGAGCAACCCCTAAATGTCCCACCTGCCTGGATCTCCCAGGCAGGCTAACCCACAGCAGCCTCCTGACAGAGCCCTGTTACCCTCCTGTTAACTGTCCCCCAAACTTTCTGGCCTTGAAAAGCCTTAACAGCCCCACAGACAGTACCATTTTACCAGATGCATAAACTATCAGAGTTGGGCATAGAAACAGCATAGCCAGTGTCTTTCATTTTACACATCAGAAAAGGAGTCAGTTAAAGTGTCACCACAATATAAGGGGGGTGACCCTGACCCACACACCCTTCATTTTCAAGCCAAGGACTGTGTCAGCAGGTGAGCAAAGCATAGAGTAGGAACCAGGGTCAGACATGGACTATGAGGCACCTCCTGTCATTAAGGCAGCTCCTGCCCTGTGCTAGCCATGGGAGCTTAACACACTGAGTTTTCTGAGAGCAGAATTGTAGGGAAGTCCCAATGAACAAGACTGCCTTCATCTCAGGACTCCCCCCAAGGCTTCCCCATAAGGCCAGCTCCCATAATTGCACCTCACTTCCATCCCCAGATCTCAGTGCCTCAGATTGAGAGGGCTCTGCACATTCCCTGCTCACCAGTCCATTCCAGCAGGCCAGCCTACAGCCTTCCAGGCCTTCACTGTGTGAGCAGCCACCACAGTCTGTGTAGCCAGCATGGTGACAGGCTCCTCCACGTCACCCCCAGAGAGCACCCCTCACTGAGCTGACTGCCCTTCCCATTGCAACTGCCGGTGTCAGCAAGTCAAGCTAGGCAAGAGGAACTGGGTGTGACTCCTGAGCTGTAGCTCTGGCCTGAGGAAACCTAGGGGCAATGTCCATGAGATGACAAGCCAACTCTGGGCTCACATAAGCCTGTCATTTAGTGATACTGGGGAAAGGAGGCCCCCTGTCTTGCAACATGAATTGGTGAGCTTTGTTATTTCTATTTCCCCAAGCAAAAGTGAACCAAGTGCTGGCACTGGTCCTCCCCAAGGCCAAGGCACAAGGAAAGGGCAGAGGCAAAGTAATGGAAGACTTGGCATTTTGGATTCTCAGGAACCACACAGATCCCCTAGCCAAAGAGTAGGTCTCAAGTGCTTCAGTCAACAGAAGGCACATTCAGAGGTCACCTGTCTAGAGAGAATAGTGGACCAGAGTCTACAGGTGATGCTTTGCATGGTAAAAGGAAGAAATGTTCATGGGGTTGGCTACAGGGTTGGTTTGATAAAGGTCTACTGACATCAAGGCTTAGATTTGGCTTGCATGTTGGAGTGGGCAGGAGGTCAGGAACAGTCTCTTCTAGATGGCCTTTGAAGTCAGGGGCTCAGGTGCAGAACAGATTGGCTTCTCTCAGATGGGTGAGCAGCTAAGACATTAACTGAGCTCTGACCTATTGGGAGGGGTGAGAACTGGACCCCTATATTCCAGAGTAAGCAAAGACAGATTCAGAGCATTGTGCCCATCCTAGAAGGAGCTCCACATAGGGTCTGGGATGCTCTCTTAGTATCTTCCCTCATATGCAGGCTTTTCTTCTCTTAGGGATTTTCTGGGAGTTTCCAAATGCCTTTCTACATGCCAAGCTCCTGGGCCCAAGCAGCTTTCCTCTAGGAAAGATATTGTATGTCCCCTGAAAACATTAAGTTTTCAGCATTTTGTAGTAAGAACCAAAGGTCAAAATGCTACCTTACTACTTGCCTCAGAGCTTTAGCTGAGACCTAAAGAAACAGCTGAGACAATCAGCATTCCAGACCCAAGTCTCAACCCAACTACGAGTGCCTTCCTTCTTTTCCTAGGGGAGAATTAACTTTCTTCAATAAAACTCTACATGTCTGAAGTTGTGAGTTTATAAGCTATCCTTCAGATCAAGCCTTTCTGACAGATGTGGTCTGACAGTGACAAAACTGGTCAGAACATGTTCAAGTGCAGAAAGGCGACACTGATACATCCAGTCTCAACACAAAAAGTCACTTCTCCAATGTCAGCAACTTCTCTCTCACAAGGCATCAGCCTGAATCCCATGACACCATTTGTCTGGCAAGCTTTCAATCAGTTAGAGAATGTTAGTCAGTATTCTGCTATTTGCAAGTATTAGGAATTAAGCTAGCATAAACAAAGGGGAGAACTTATTCTCAGTGTCTCATGTATTTCACAGCATACAAGCAGAAGAGTCTAAGAACAAACTTTAACACAGACACTCAACATCCCTTTCTTCTCTATTTCCATAAATATATACTTTTCCTTTCCTTGCCATTAGATAAGCTTTTTCTGCCTATTCACTTGCTTTTGGAAAAAATAGCCATCATCAAAAGCTCTTGCTAATACATGTATCTCCTCAGTTCAAGAAAGCAGCCAGCCTTCTGGGATCCAGTACCCTTCCAAATTTCTTGGGAAAAAACCTCAACAGTTCAGCTGAGTCAGGTACTAACTCTGTGCAGCTCTGTGGGGCCCCAAAACTTCTCTATCCTTCCTTCCTGCTCCCCAATCCCAAAGGAGAGCCCTGGCCTCAGTCACTGCTATGTAGACAGGCACTGCAGGTGCTATTGCTGGCCATGGCTCTCTAACACACATCACCAGATACCAAGGTATCTCTTGAAGCTCTACCCAATATAATGGTGTCCTAATAGTGTCCTCCTTAAAGTCCTCATACTTCCACACCTATCTCCAGTCTATCGTAGGATGCAACTCTTCTTGCCCAGGCATCTTTTCCTATGACATTGTAAAGATTATACCAGTCCAGTCCAGAGGAAGTATGGAACCTTTGCCTGCTCTCCCTCACTGGAGGAAAAGTTATAGAAAACTATACTGCTTTTGAAAAAGCACTGCCCATAGGAAGCTGTTGATGACTGGACTCATCTGCTTTGTCATTTTATATTGAATAGTCCATACTTGGATAAAATTTTGTTAAACATCATATCCTGGTCTTAGTTATGAAGGGAACTCCACGGAATGGTGCTTCTCCAAGTACCTCCAAACTATATAGTTTGGTTTAAAACTGAAAATTATCAGACACAGGTTCTTATTTCCAGGATCTGTGGAATAGTGCTTGAAATCACTGTAATTTGAATACTTTTTAGCAATGTTACTAGTTAGTGACATCTCCAGCCATCACGATCACATCTATAAAAATAGCACTTCCTCATAAATAACTGGCATGCATTCATAAAAGGGAGAAGGGGGGACTCACAGATGTGTTTGTCATACTGTTGGTGGAAGCTATGATGGTACTACTGTATTTTTCTGGGGCAAAGGGGGGAAACAAAGTCTCAAATAAACTGTATATGTGCAGAAAAAGTCTGGTAGCATACAAAATACCCACCTAGGCCTCCTAGAGTGCTGGGATTACAAGTGTGACCCACAGTACCTGGAGTTAATGTGTTAAGCCAACAGTAACAGCAAGCCACCTCCTGCACAGAGGGGCTCTCCAGCAGGCCTGGCCTTTGAAACATTCTTTCACACCCTCTACTGGACAATGTTTTGATTGCCATGGAGTGATATCCTTGCTAGGGGGAAGCAGAGGCCCTCACTCAAGGCTTTCATTCATTCAGCAATGATTTACTGATCCCACCTCTAGGTACCAGGTGCTGCCCCAGGAGCTGGAAAAACAGTGATACATAAGACTCGGTTCTTGCTCTCACAAAAATGTATATACAAGTAAATAAGTATAATAAATCATTATAAAGTGTCACTTGTGCTATGAACAAAGCAAAGTGGGTACTGAGGTATAAAATATAAGATAACAAGGTGGTCAGAGAAGAGCTTTCTGAGATGGTGACATAAAGAGAAAGAAAGATGAATATGTGGGATGGCACCTGTGACTCAAGGAGTAGGGTGCCGGCCCTATATACTGGGGGTAGCGGGTTCAAACCCAGCCCCAGCCAAAACTGCAAAAAAAAAAAAAAGAAAGAAAGATGAATATGTGTGAGTGTGGAACAGCAGGTGGGGAGGGAGTGCAAATGTCCAAAGGCAAGTAGAAAAGGGTATGGCATGGGAATGAAGGAAGGAGATGAAGGAAGAAAGGAAAAGGGCAGAAAGTGGCTCACGTTAGCTACTGAGGAGAAAACAGATGAGAGAAAAAGAAGTGAAAGCATTGTTTAAGAGCCGAGTGCAGTAGTCTAGGCTAAAGATGATAGTACCTGGAACTAAAGTTGTAGCAGTAAAGATGAAGGAAAATCTAAGCATCTGAAGACATAATTTGCATATGTAATTGCTGATCTACTAGGATGGAAGGAGAGGTGTATATAAAAGACTCCCAGGTTTTCAGTGCATGCAACTGGGTGGAAGTGTCATGACTCACATGGAGAAACCTAACTAAGGAATTTTCAAAGTACAGCATGAAGAAGAGAGATAATAATTGAATTTAGTGCATACTATACCTGAGAGTTTGGTGATAATATTCAAGTAAAAAATGTCAAGATAGGCTGTAGTTATGTGACTATGTAATTCAGGATATAAGACTAGGCTAGAAAATAAAAATGAGGGTGGGGAATTATATACATATAGATAATATAGAATGGTATAGACATGGAGATGCAAGTGTTCTTTAGGTGGATGACTTTAGATTAAAAAATGGGAAAGAACCTAAAGCCAAATCCTAAGGAATGTCAGCACTTAGAGGTCAGAGGGAGCAAGGAAGTAAACATTTTGTTTTTTACTATTCTCTAAAAGGCTACCCTTGAAATTATTGCATACATTTTTTTTTTTTTGAGCCACAGTCTCACTCTTTTACCCTGGGTAGAGTGCTGTGGTGTCACAGCTCACAGCAACCTCAAACTCTTGGGCTCAAGCAATCCTCCTGCCTCAGCCACCCGAGTAGCCAGGACTACAGGTACCTACCACCACACCCAGTCAGTTTTTCTATTTTTAGTAGAGTCAGGGTCTTGCTCTTGCTCAGGCTGCTACTGCATACATCTTTAACTTATTACAGGAAATTGCCAATTACTGCTTTTCCCACATCGCCAAAAAATAGTAGAACTTTAGCACACTCTAACTTATTTAAGCCTGCCTGGCTTTTACTTTATTGTTGTAATCATTTAAACTCTACATGACCAAGAAAAGAATCTGTAAAATTTAAGATATGTCAATAGTCATTTCCAAAACTGAAATAGTACAAGGGAAAAAAGGAAAACAAGAGAACAGAATATCCAAGAACCATAGAACACTTACAAAAAGCCTAACACATAAACAATGGTAATACAGGCACCATGAGAAGAAATAAACAAAGGAACAGAACAAATGTTGAAGTACTAATAACTGAGAATTTTCCTAAATTAATTACAGACACCAAAACTATAGTTCCAGGAACACTGGAGAATGCCAAGGAAGAGGAATACGAGAAATAATGATAATAAAATCTATATCTACTTATATGAGAGCCAAAGTGTAGAAAATCAAAAACAGAGAAAAATCCTGAAAGAAGCAAGAGGGAAAAAGTTACCTTATCTGTAAAAGATAAAAAATAAGAATTACATTGGACTACTCTTCAGAAAACATGTAAGCAGGAAAAGAAAAGAGCAAAATATTTAAAGTATTGGGAGGGGGAAAAAACCTAGAATTCTTTACTCTGCAAAATTATCCTTCAAAAGTAAAATAGAAATAAAGATTTTTATCAAACAAAAATTCAGAGGATTAATTGCCAGTAGACCTGCTTTGCAAAAAGTGCTTTAAGAAGTTAGGAAGTGCCCCATTGCGTGCAACATCTGTAACCATGCTGTTCACCTCCACTGCCTGGTCAACAGGTATGTCCATTGGACAACAGAGCATGGAAATTCCAAAAGTATGGTCCCTATAAAAAAATTATTCCATCAATAGCTTAATAATAAAACAATAGCATAATTGTTTTGCTATTCATTCAGATCATTTATTTTAAAAAATAGCAACAATTCATTCAATTACGTACACTTGTGTATATGTCATATATATAAATATATGTATACTTACTATGCTTATATAGCAGTAAAATGAATGACAGCAAGGACTGTTATGTTTTCTTGGAGAACTGACCTCTTTATCCTTATGTAATTCTTATCCCTGATATTTTTCTTTCTTTTTTTATTTTACTTTTATTTTTTAGTTGCAATATACATTTAGAACTAATCTAAGTCCATTTTCAAATACACACACCACTTCATAGGTAGTGTATGTAGCTCATAATAATAAAATAATCCTAATTCCTCCATCCTAGTCCTTGTATCATTGCCATCATTTATCTTTTATAAAAAAAAAAAAACCCTAAGTACTTTTCCAAAATATCTTTGATTTTATAAAGTTTCAGAATACAAAATTAACATCAAAAAAATCAGTAGCATTTCTACATACTGACAGCAATCAAGCTGAAAACCAAATCAAGAAAGCATCCCATTTATAATAGCTACAAAAAAATAATAAAATACTTAGGACTGCATTTAACCAAGGATGTGAAAAAAAACTCTACAAGGAAAACTACAAAACACTCATGAAAGAAATTATAAATGAGAGAAAAACAAATTAAAAATCCCATTCTCATCAATTGAAGAATCAATAGTGTTAAACTGAACTTAGTGCCCAAAGCAATCAATAGATTCAAGGCAATTTCCATAAAAAGGCTGACATCATTTTTTCATACAACTAGAAAATAATCCTAAAATTCATATGGAAATGAACAAAACGAAACTCCAAATACCCAAAGCAGTCTCAAGCAAAAAGAGCAAATCTGGAAGCATCATATTACCTGACCTCAACTTATACTACAAGGCTATAGTAATATAAACTATTAGTATTACTACTAATAGTTTAATACTATAGTATTACTATTAGCCTATAGTAATAAAAATATCATGGTACTGGTGAAAAAAGATCAATGGAAACGTGCAACTGATCTTCAACAAAGTCAACAAACACACATACTAGGTTCCCAGAAATGTTGACTGGAAAGAAAAAAACATTCAGTAAGAAAAGGACACCCTAGTGGTTCTCAACCTTCCTAATGCCATGACCCTTTAATACAGTTCCTCATGTTGTGGTGACCCCCAACCATAAAATTATTTTTGTTGCTACTTTATAACAGTCATTTTGCTATTGTTATGAATTGTAATGTAAATATATGATATGCAGGATGGTCTTAGATGACCCCTGTAAAAGTGTCATTCGACCCCCAAAGGGGTCATGTCCCATAGGTTGAGAACCACTGCCCTACTCAACAAAAGGAACTGGGACAACTGGATTGCTGTTTGCAGAAGAATGACACCAGACCCATGTCTCTCACCATAAACAAAACTTAACTCAAAATGAATTAAAAGTTTAAATGTATACCATGGAATACTATTCAGCCATAAACTATATGGAGACTTTACATCTTTTGTATTAACCTGGATAGAGCTAGAGAACATTCTCTTTAGTAAAGTATCACAAGAATGGAAAAGCAAGTATCCAATGTACTCAGTACTAATATGAAGCCAGTAGGTGAACTAATACATGCCCACATAACAGAAAAACTCAATTTAATTTAAGTTGAGGGGAAAAGAGGAAGGGGAGGAGAGAGGATGATTGAAGAGCTCCCACCTAATGGGCATAATGTGGGGATACATGGCACACCTCCTGAGTGTGTGACACAACTACAACAGGGACCTTACCTAAGAAATGCAAACACTGTGACCTAATCATTTGTACCCTCATATTAACCTGAAATTAAAAAAAAAATTTAATGTAAGACCTGAAACTATAAAAATCCTAGGAAAAGATTAGTGAAAATTCTTCTGGATATTGGCCTAGGCAAAGAATTCATGACTAAGACCTCAAAAGCAAATGGAACAAAAACAACTATGGACAAAGGAGACTTAAACTAAAAATCTTCATAACAAAATTATCTAATCAGAACAGATAACCTGTTGAATGGAAGAAAATATTTGTAAAATATGCATCTGACAGGGGACTAATACATCTACAATGCACAAGGAACTCAAAACAACTCAACAACAACAACCAAAAAACAAATAGCACCATCAAAAACAGGCAAAGGACATAACAGACATTTTTCAAAAGAAAACACACAAATAGTCGACAAGCCTATGAAAAAATACTCATCATGAATCATCAGAAAAATGGAAATTAAACCCACAATGAGACATCAGTCAGAGTGGCTATTATCAAAAAATAAAAGGTGCTGAAAAGGATGTGGAGAAAAGAGAATACTTATATACTATTGGTAGAAAGGTAAATTAGTACCATCTCTGGAGAACAGTATGGAAAAAAAACAACAAAATAATTATGGGGGATTTCAAAACCCTATGCACAGCACTAGACAGATTGTTGAGATATAAACAAACAAAGATACATTGGACTTAATTTGAAATTTAGACCAAATGAATTTAACAGAAATTTATAGATCATTCTACCCAAGGACTGCAAAATATATACTCTTTTCATCAGCATATGGAACATTATCCAAATAGACTATATGTTGGGCCACAAGAAAGTCTTAACAAATTTTAAAAATTGAAATTATATGAAGTGTCTTTTTGGACTACAGTATAATAATTCTAGAAATCAATATGAGGAGAAACTTCAAAAACTATATGTAAATACATAGAAACTAAACAACATGCAACCTGTATATTCACCAGGTCAATAATTAAATAAAGATGGGTATTAAAAATGGTTTTTGAACAATTAAAAATGAAAGCACAACCTGTGGGATACAGAAAAAGATATGCAAAGAAGCATTAAATACTATAGTATTTATAGTATAAATCAAGTAGAAAGATATTATAGCATTAAATACTATAGTATTTATAGTATAAATCAAGTAGAAAGATCGCGAATTAACACCATAACATCACACCTCAAGGAAATAGAAAAACAAGAATACAAGAAATAAAGATCAGAGCAGAACCAAACAAAATTGAAACCAAAAACAGAAAAGATACAATCAATGCAACAAACACTTGGTTCTTTGAAAAAATGAACAAAATTGACAGAACACTAGCTAGATTAACCAATAAGAGAGATGATTCAAATAAGCTTAATCAGGAATAAAAAAGGAGGCTGGGTGCTGTGGTTGAAATCCTAACACCCTGGGAGGCCAAGGCAAGAGGATCACTTCAGCTCAGGAGTTCAGGAGCAGCCTGAGCAAGAGCAAGACCCTGTCTCTACTGAAAATAGAGGGGGGGGAAACCCTGCCAGGCATGATGGTGGGTGCCTGTAGTCCCAGCACTCAGGAGGCTGGAGGATCACTTAAACCCAAGAATTTCAGATTGCTGTGAGGTAGGCTGATGCCACAGCACTCTAGGCTGGACAGAGTGAGACGCTGTCTCAAAAAAAAAAAAAATTGAAAAAGGAGACATTACAACTGATACTACAGAAATACAAAAGATCATCTGAGACTACTATAAAACTTGCGTGTGAATCTAGAGAAAATGTATGGAGTTTTATTATGTTGGTGCAAAAGTAACTGCAGTTTTGGAAGATGAATTTTAAATCATTATAACTAGACTCAAACACATGTTTATTAATCAAATAGGACCTATTATAATCAACACATTGTTGCCAATGAGAAATTTGTTTGTTTTTACCTGTAGCATAAAAATCCATGCTTCAGAATTCCATGAACACTTGGAAAGCATTTTCTGCATCCTGCTGGTTGAGGAAGAATTTTCCCCGCAAGAAGTTATTGCAGGGCAGCGCCTGTGGCTCAAAGGAGTAGGGCGCTGGCCCCATATGCCGGAGGTGGTGGGTTCAAGCCCAGCTCTGGCCAAAAACTGCAAAAAAAAAAAAAAAAAAAGAAGTTGTTGCAGTGCTTGAAGTAGCAGTCAGTTGATGAGAGGTGAATGTGACAAAAAATGAGGCAAAACTTTATAACCCAAATCATTCAACTTTTAAAGCATTGATTGTGCGACATGTGCTTGGGCATTGTTAAGAGAAGAATTGAACCCTTTCTGTTGACCAGTGCTGACTGCACTGTACTTTTCAGCGTATCTCATCAATTTGCTGAGCGGACTTCTCAGATGTGATGGTCTTATAGGGATTCAGAAAGCTGTAGTGGAGCAGACCAGCAACGTGACAATGGTCTTTTTTTGGTGCCAGCTTGGCTTTGGGAAGTGCTTTGGAGGGTCTTGTCAGTCCAACAACTGAGCTGGTCATTGCCAATTGTCACATGAAATTCCGCTTTTCATTGCATATCACAATCAAAAAATGGTTCATTGTTGTTGCATAGCGTACAAAAAGACACTTGACAATGACAATTGCTCTGACTTTCAGTCAACTCACAAGGCACCCACCTACTGAGCTTTTTCACCTTTCCAGTTTGCTTCAAATGTCAAACAACTATAGGTTAGTTAACACTGAGTTCTTTAGCAGCTTCTCATGTAGCTGTCAGAGGATCAGCTCCGATGATTGCTCTTAGGTAGTTGTCTTCAAATACCAAACACACAACCTACCAGCTTGAATCAGGAAGAAATAGAAATCCTGAATGGAATAATATAAAGTAATAAGTTTGAATCAGTAATAAAAAGCATTCCAATAAAAACTAAAAAAATAAGAAGTCTAGGTCCAGAGATTCACTACTAAATTCTGCTAGACCTACAAAGAATCGATATCTATCCTACTGAAATTGTTCCATAACAGCAAGAAGAAATTAATCCCTAACTAATTCTACAAAACCAATAGCACAACCACAGCCGGAAAGGACACAACAATAACAGCAACAAAACTACAGGCCAATGCACCTCATTAATAAGAATGCAAAAATCCTCAACAAAATACTAGCAAACCAAATCAAACAGCACTTAAAAAAATAATTTGCCATGGTTCTCACCCAATGTGCATAAACAATGTAAGGATATTCAGCACACCTCCTGGATGAAAGGTTCAACTACAACTTGAACTTTACCTTAAAAACAAAAAAGACGAGGGGGAGACAAGATGGCGGACTGAAGCCAGCTTTCAACAAAGGCTCCCGTCCAGAAGGAGAGTTAAGGGACAGGAATTTAGTAAGTATCCTGGTGGACTTGAGCCTCACCAAGAGAGAAGGCTGAAGAACGCACATCAACACCGCTGAGGCAAGTTGTGATCACAAGGACGCAAACAAAAGGTACAAAATCCACCACCAAGCGGACGGGAGTCCCCCTCCCCCATGAGACCGGCTCTAGAGCCCCATAATTGAACAAGCGGGCAGAAATTGAACAAGCGGGCAGAAATTAGAGCCCTTTAATTTCCACGGTCTCTCCACGGGAGAGACCTTCTAAAAACTGGACCTACCTCCCCTACTGGGGTGCCGTGGCGTTCTCCTGCCGGACATAGGGCTGAATAAAACTTTGGGAATCCTCTGCCGGCAACCCTGAATCCCCAGCGCTCCCCTCCCGCCCACTGAGGTCTGGAGGCCTGTCCCCCAGGACTTCGGATCCTTGGGTGATTTCTCAAGGGGAGTGGACAGTCCCCTTGAGTGCGACTGGTCAGCATTGACTCTGAGGCGCGCCGAGTGAGGAGAGGGCACCGGGCTGAGGGGGAGTCACGCCTCGCGGCACTTCCCTGCGGTGCAGTGCAGCAACCCTCCCCGGGCATACGGGGCCCAACACTGAATCAGACTCTGGCCTCCCCGCTGAGAGCTGAGAGCCCCTACTCTCACTCGGGGTCTGAGGGCCTATCCCCCAGGAGTTCGGATCCTTGGGTGATTTCTCAAGGGGAGTGGACAGTCCCCGAGTTGCGACTGGTCAGCATTGACTCTGAGGCGCGCGAGTGAGGAGAGGGCACCGGGCTGAGTCACGACTCGCGGCACTTCCCTGCGGTGCAGTGCAGCAACCCTCCCCAGGCATACGGGGCCCAAGACTGAATCAGACTCTGGCCTCCCCGCTGAGAGCTGAGAACCCCTACTCTCACTCGGGGTGTGAGGGCATATCCCCCAGGAGTTCGGCTCCTTGGGTGATTTCTCGAGGGGAGTGCACAGTGCCTGAGCTGCGTCAGGTCAGTGCTGACTCTGGGACACGTGAGCGAGGAGAGGGCACTCTGCTGAGGGGAAATCAAGCCTTGGCGGCACTTCCCTGCGGTGCAGTGCAGGAGCCCTCCCCGGACCGTAGTATTGCGTGAAACTGAATGAAACTCTAGCTTCCCCCCGCCCCACTCCCAATCGGGGTCTGGGGGCCCATCCCCCAAGAGTTCTGATTCTTGGGGGATCTCTTAAGGGGTGTGGACCCAGCACAAACTGGGGCCGCTCAGTGCTGACTCTGGGGCGTGGGACAGAGGAGAAAAGGGTCGCCTGAGTGCCCACACCAGAGCAGCAGTTCCCTGGAGGTAGATCAACAGCCGTTTTTTCTTTAACGGCAGAACGCTCACTTCTGGATATTCTGAGGCCACACCCCCTGTCTCCCTGGGCAACCAGAGGAGGCCACCGGTGACACGGCTCACAAACCCGGAAGCCTCCAGGGCGGGGCCGACCCAGAGAGGTGTTCAGACGCAATTCTCCAGCAGCAAAGACGTTTGAACTCAAAACAGCCCGTCTCCTGTAGGCGATGACAAGAACAGAGACAGAACCTCACAAAGTTGTCTGTTCTGTTCTGTTAGCAGCATGCATCAGGGACGGGGCTAAGCCTGAGTGAACACCTCCTTCCCATCACCTGCATCAAACACACAAAGATGTCAGGCCCCATCTCCTCCTGCTAGATAGCGGCAGTCTGCGGGGGCCTGGCAGACTTCCTTGCGATTCAGGCAGGTGCAAACCCCTGGAGTGTCTGTTCACTGCAGGCAACTGGGTTAGCCATCTGCAGAGATACCAGTGACTGGGTCCGACGGAGGGGCAAAGTGGGGAAGGAGACGTCAACCTTCCCAGACTGCTCTGTTTGCTGGGTGGCTCCTCCTGACTCCACGCTGCACTGGGGTGAGCCGTGTCAGAGGAGTCACCAGGCCCCTGTGATCCAGTTCCCAGAGACCTCTTGAACCCTTCCACCCGAGACAAGTGCCGATTGAGACAGTTGATTCGGACCTTTTGAACTGGGCTAATAGACTGAGGACTCTTCAGACGGTGCCCTGGGTGTGCGATTGTAGGAAGGTTTGATTCTCCTTTTCCAACTGGGGCCAGAGGTGGGCAGGCGGGGTGACTTAATTGCTGATTTTTCCACACAGCTGAGACTTCAAGCCAGAGTAGAAGTTGCAATAGGATCGAACAGAAACCAGCTGAAAACAAGACAGAACCACTTTGCTCCACCACACCAGACAGGGCCCCAGTTTCTCAGGCCACAACACTGTACGGGCCCTCGATAAAACCCCAGGGGAAAAACCAAAGGGAGTAAACCATGGGGCGGAATCAGCGGAAAAACTCTGGTAACATGAATAACCAGAATAGATCAACCCCCCCAAGAAAAGATACGGCAGATGTGATTGAAGATCCCATTCATAAACAACTGGCTGAGATGTCAGAAGTCGAATTCAGAATTTGGTTTGCAGACAAGATTAATAAAATGGAATTAGGAATTCGAGGAGAAATTCAAAAATTGTCTCAAGAATTTAACGAATTTAAAGACAAAACCACCAAAGACTTAGACACACTGAAACAAGAACTTACAGCCCTCAAAGATATGAAAAATACAGTAGAATCCCTCAGTAACAGAACGGAGCAAGCAGAAGAAAGGATTTCTGACATTGAAGATAAAGTCTTCGAACGCTCCCAATCTCTCAAAGAGGAAGAGAAATGGAGAGCAAAAACGGATCACTCACTCAGAGAGCTCTCAGATAATTCGAAAAAAAACAACATAAGGGTTATAGGAATTTCGGAGACTGATGAAGTAGCTGCCAAGGACACAGAGGCCCTTCTACATGAAATTATGAAAGAAAATTTTCCAGACATGCCTAGAGAATCTGAAATTCAGATAGCAGACAGCTTCAGAACCCCAGCACGATTCAACCCCAATAAGCCATCTCCCAGACATATCATAATTAGCTTCACTAAAGTTAACATGAAAGAGAAGATTCTCAAAGCAGCCCGGCGAAAGAAAACTATAACGTACAAAGGTAAGAATATTAGAATAACTGCAGATCTCTCTGCTGAAACTTTTCAAGCAAGAAGAGGCTGGTCATCAACTTTTAATCTCCTAAAGCAAAAAAACTTTCAACCCAGGATCTTGTATCCAGCTAAACTGAGTTTCATCTATGATGGAGAAATTAAATACTTCAATGACATTCATATGTTGAAAAAATTTGCCATAAGTAAACCAGCTCTTCAGGATGTTCTCAGACCTATCCTCCACAATGACCAACCCAATCCTATACCACAAAAGTAAACTCACTCAGAATCTTCGGATCAAACTCCAACTTCCACACTGGCGAAAGGATTAAAAATGTCCACTGGACCTTTGAAAAACTCGATACCCAAAATTCCACCAGACTTATCAATACTCTCCATCAATGTGAATGGCTTAAACTGTCCTCTAAAGAGGCATAGGTTAGCTGACTGGATACAAAAACTCAAGCCAGATATTTGTTGCATACAAGAGTCACATCTCAACTTAAAAGACAAATACAGACTCAGGGTGAAAGGATGGTCATCCATATTTCAGGCAAATGGTAATCAGAAAAAAGCAGGTGTTGCAATTTTATTTGCAGATACAGTAGGCTTTAAACCATCAAAAGTAAGGAAGGACAAGAATGGTCACTTCATATTTGTTAAGGGTAATACTCAATATGACGAGATCTCAATTATTAATATCTATGCACCCAACCAGAATGCACCTCAATTTATAAGAGAAACTCTAACAGACATGAGTAACTTGATTTCCTCCAGCTCCATAATCGTTGGAGATTTCAATACTCCCTTGGCAGTGTTGGATCGATCCTCCAGAAAGAAGCTGAGCAAAGAAATCTTAGATTTAAACCTAACCATCCAATATTTAGATTTAGCAGACATCTACAGAACGTTTCATCCCAACAAAACTGAATACACATTCTTCTCATCAGCCCACGGAACTTACTCCAAAATTGATCACATTTTAGGTCACAAGTCTAACCTCAGTAAATTTAAAGGAATAGAAATTATTCCATGCATCTTCTCGGACCATCATGGAATAAAACTTGAATTGAGTAACAACAGGAATCTGCATACCCATACAAAAACATGGAAGTTAAATAACCTTATGCTGAATGATAGCTGGGTCAGAGATGAGATTAAGAAAGAAATCACCAATTTTTTGGAACAAAATGACAATGAAGACACAAACTATCAGAACCTATGGGACACTGCAAAGGCAGTTCTAAGAGGGAAATTTATAGCACTGCAAGCCTTCCTCAAGAGAACGGAAAGAGAGGAAGTTAACAACTTAATGGGACATCTCACGCAACTGGAAAAGGAAGAACATTCCAACCCCAAACCCAGTAGAAGAAAAGAAATAACCAAAATTAGAGCAGAATTAAATGAAATTGAAAACAAAAGAATAATACAACAGATCAATAAATCAAAAAGCTGGTTTTTTGAAAAGGTCAATAAAATAGATAAACCTCTGGCCAACCTAATCAGGAAAAAAAGAGTAAAATCTCTAATATCATCAATCAGAAACAACAAAGACGAAATAACCACAGACTCATCAGAAATCCAAAAAATCCTTAATGAATATTACAAGAAACTTTATTCTCAGAAATATGAAAATCTGAAGGAAATAGACCAATACTTGGAAGCACGCCACCTTCCAAGACTTAACCAGAATCAAGTGGAAATGTTGAACAGACCCATATCAAGTTCAGAAATAGCATCAACTATACAAAACCTCCCTAAAAAGAAAAGCCCGGGACCAGATGGTTTCACGTCAGAATTCTACCAAACCTTTAAAGAGGAATTAGTACCTATATTACTCAACCTGTTCCAAAATGTAGAAAAAGAAGGAAGACTACCCAACACGTTCTATGAAGCAAACATCACCCTGATCCCCAAACCAGGAAAAGACCCAACAAGAAAAGAAAATTATAGACCAATATCACTAATGAATATAGATGCAAAAATATTCAACAAGATCCTAACAAACAGAATCCAACAACACATCAAACAAATTATACATCATGACCAAGTTGGTTTTATCCCAGGGTCTCAAGGCTGGTTCCATATACGTAAATCTATAAATGTAATTCAGCACATAAACAAATTAAAAAACAAAGACCATATGATTCTCTCAATTGATGCAGAAAAAGCTTTTGATAATATCCAGCATCCCTTCATGATCAGAACACTCAAGAAAATTGGTCTAGAAGGGACTTTTCTTAAACTGATAGAGGCTATCTACAGCAAACCCACAGCCAATATCATATTGAATGGAGTTAAATTGGAATCATTTCCACTCAGATCAGGAACCAGACAAGGCTGCCCATTGTCTCCATTGCTTTCCAACATTGTAATGGAAGTTTTAGCCACCGCAATTAGGGAAGAAAAGGCGATCAAGGGTATCCATATAGGGTCAGAAGAGATCAAACTCTCGCTCTTCGCAGATGATATGATTGTGTATCTGGAAAACACTAGGGACTCTACTACAAAACTCCTAGAAGTGATCAAGGAATACAGCAGCGTCTCAGGTTACAAAATCAACATTCATAAATCGGTAGCCTTTATATACACCAACAACAGTCAAATTGAAAAAGCAGTTAAGGACTCTATCCCATTCACAGTAGTGCCAAAGAAGATGAAATATTTGGGAATTTACCTAACAAAAGACGTGAAAGATCTCTATAAAGAGAACTATGAAACTCTAAGAAAAGAAATAGCTGAAAATGTTAACAAATGGAAAAACATACCATGCTCATGGCTAGGAAGAATCAACATTATCAAAATGTCCATACTACCCAAAGCAATATATAATTTCAACGCACTCCCTATTAAAGCTCCACTGTCATATTTTAAAGATCTTGAAAAAACATTACTTCGTTTTATATGGAATCAGAAAAAACCTCGAATAGCCAAGACATTACTCAGAAATAAAAACAAAACAGGAGGAATCACACTACCAGACCTCAGACTTTACTACAAATCGATAGTGATCAAAACAGCATGGTATTGGCACAAAAACAGAGAAGTAGATATCTGGAACAGAATAGAGAACCAAGAGATGAATCCAGCTACTTACCGCTATTTGATTTTTGACAAGCCAATTAAAAACATTCAGTGGGGAAAAGATACCCTATTTAACAAATGGTGCTGGGTGAACTGGCTGGCAACCTGCAGAAGACTGAAATTGGACCCACACCTTTCACCATTAACTAAGATAGACTCTCATTGGATTAAAGATTTAAACTTAAGACATGAAACTATAAAAATACTAGAGGAGAATGCAGGGAAAACCCTTGAAGAAATTGGTCTGGGTGAGTATTTCATGAGGAGAACCCCCCGGGCAATTGAAGCAGCTTCAAAAATACACTACTGGGACTTGATCAAACTAAAAAGCTTCTGCACAGCTAAGAACACAGTAAGCAGAGCAAGCAGACAGCCCTCAGAATGGGAGAAGATATTTGCAGGGTATAACTCTGACAAAGGTTTAATAACCAGAATCCACAGAGAACTCAAACGCATCAGCAAGAAAAAAACAAGGGATCCCATCGCAGGCTGGGCAAGGGATTTGAAGAGAAACTTCTCTGAAGAAGACAGGCGCAAGGCCTTCAGACATATGAAAAAATGCTCATCATCTTTAATCATCAGAGAAATGCAAATCAAAACTACTTTGAGATATCATCTAACTCCAATGAGACTAGCCTATATCACAAAATCTCAAGACCAGAGATGCTGGCGTGGATGCGGAGAAAAGGGAACACTTCTGCACTGCTGGTGGGAATGCAAATTAATACATTCCTTTTGGAAAGATATATGGAGAACACTCAGAGATCTAAAAATAGATCTGCCATTCAATCCTGTAATTCCTCTGCTGGGCATATACCCAGAAGACCAAAAATCACAACATAACAAAGATATTTGTACCAGAATGTTTATTACAGCCCAATTCATAATAGCTAAGTCATGGAAAAAGCCCAAGTGTCCATCGATCCACGAATGGATTAATAAATTGTGGTATATGTATACCATGGAATACTATGCAGCCTTAAAGAAAGATGGAGACTTTACCTCTTTCATGTTTACATGGATGGAGCTGGAACATATTCTTCTTAGTAAAGTATCCCAAGAATGGAAGAAAAAATACCCAATGTACACAGCCCTACTATGAAACTAATTTGGGACTCTCACATGAAAGCTATAACCCAGCTACAACTTAACAATAGGGGGAAGTGGGAAAGGGGGGGGTGGGTAGAGGGAGGGGAATCGGTGGGATCACACCTGTGGTGCATATTATAGGGGTATTTGCGAAACTTGGTAAATGCAGAATGTAAATGTTTTGGCACAGTAACTGAGATAACGCCGGAAAGGCTATGTTAACCACTGTGATAAAAATGTGTCAAATGGTTTATGAAGTGAGTGTATGATGCCCCATAATCATATCATTGTATACAGTTATGATTTAATAAAAAAATTAAAAAAAAAAAGACATGACCTAAACATCTGTATACTCAATTTGAAACAGGAAAAATAATTATAATTTGCCATGATCAAGTGGATTTCACCCCAGGGATGGAAGTATTGCTTAACATATGCAAAGTAATAGTTGTGGTACATGAACAAAATTAAGGACAAAACCATATGATCATCTCAATAAAATTCAGCATGCTTTCATGATAAAAACCCTTAACAAACTAAGCACAGAACAAATATGTGAAAATTTTCAGGCTTCACGTTCATTAAATTGTGGCTTGTAGAGGTATACCACAATTATAGTCTACCAAATCAAGCACGTACTGAATAGGGTAACATTGAAAGTTTTCCCCTTAAGAACTGAAACACCTATTGAGAGGATCATGTGATCTTTATTTTTGCCTCTGTTAATATGGTGGATAACGTTTATGGACTTGCGTATCTTAAACCATCCTTGCATCCCTGGGATGAAGCCTACTTGATCATGATGAATGACTTTTTTGATGATAAGCTGTAATCTATTGGCTAGGATTTTGTTGAGAATTTTTGCATCTATATTCATGAGTGAGATTGATCTGAAATTCTCCTTTTTTTTGGGTCTTTTCCTGGTTTCTAAAGATGACAGACGAATGGCTAACAAACACATGAAAAAATGTTCATCATCTCTATATATTAGAGAAATGCAAATCAAAACATCCCTGAGATATCATCTAACCCCAGTGAGAATGGCCCACATCACAAAATCTCAAAACTGCAGATGCTGGCGTGGATGTGGAGAGAAGGGAACACTTTTACACTGCTGGTGGGACTGCAAACTGGTACAACCTTTCTGGAAGGAAGTATGGAGAAACCTCAAAGCACTCAAGCTAGACCTCCCATTTGATCCTGCAATCCCATTACTGGGCATCTACCCAGAAGGAAATAAATCCTTTTATCATAAGGACACTTGTACTAGACTGTTTATTGCAGCTCAATTTACAATCGCCAAAATGTGGAAACAGCCTAAATGCCCACCAACCCAGGAATGGATTAACAAGCTGTGGTATATGTATACCATGGAATACTATTCAGCCATTAAAAAAAATGGAGACTTTACATCCTTCGTATTAACCTGGATGGACGTGGAAGACATTATTCTTAGTAAAGCATCACAAGAATGGAGAAGCATGAATCCTATGTACTCAATTTTGATATGAGGACAATTAATGACAATTAAGGTTATGGGGGGGGAAGCAGAAAGAGGGACGGAGGGAGGGGGTGGGGCCTTAGTGTGTGTCACACTTTATGGGGGCAAGACATGATTGCAAGAGGGACTTTACCTAACAATTGCAATCAGTGTAACTGGCTTATTGTACCCTCAATGAATCCCCAACAATAAAAAAAGAAAAAAAGAACTGAAACACAACCACCACCACCACTTCTGTTTACACAGTATTAGAAGTCCCAACCAGAGCCATCAGGCAAGAGAAAGAAATAAAGGGAATCCAAATCAGAAAACAAAAGGTCAAACTATACCTATTTTTTATACCTTGAAAATCCTAAAGTTACCTCCAAAAGACTTTTATAGTTTACAAATAAATTCAGTAAAGTCTCAGGTTACAAAATTAATGTACACAATCAGTAGCATTTATGCACACTAATAACTGCCAAGCTGAGAACCAAATCAATAACTATAATATTGTTAAAATGTCTATACTGTCCAAAGTGATTTACAGATTCAATGCAATTCCTAGAAAAATATCAATGTCATTTTTCACAGAATTAGAAAAAGCAATCCCAAATTTCATATGGAATCTAAAAAGATCCTGAATAGCAAAAGCAACCCTAAGCAAAAAGAACAAACATAGAATCATCACATTATCTGAATTTAAATTATACTACAAGGCTATAGTAACCCAAACAGCATGGTATTTATATAAATGTAGAAACATAGATCAGTGGAACAGAATGAAGAACCCAGAAATAAAACCATATGGTTAAAACCAACAGATCTTCAACAAAGCAGACAACAACATAGGCTGGGAATGGTGACATTACAAATGATACTGCAGAAATATAAAACATCATCCATGAATACTATATAAGTCTCTATTTGTACAAACTAGGTGGAATAGAGGAAATGGACAAGTCTCCAGAAATACACAACCTCCCAAGATTCAACCAAAAGAAACAGATCTTTTGAACAGACCAGTAACAAACAGTCAGATCAAAACAGTAACAACAACAGAAAATCCCTGGACCAGATATATTCATCGTTGAATTCTACTGCTACATCCTCATGTGCCAATTCTTAAAGCATTCCCTCCCCAATACCATTTCCTTCTCTCAGTCAACAACCAACTGCCCCTCTGTTTCCAGGAGTTATCCCCAAATGGACAGAGCACAGCAAATGTGCCCAACAGGTGTAGAGGTGCAGAAAAACATCTTGAGACCTTTGACATGGGAAGCTCCCTGCGTGAGGTGCTGACTGTTCTCTCCCTGAGATCTGTCCTTGGGCTATTTACTACATCATAGTAAAATCCCTTAGCCAAATAGCACCTTATAATCTCAAGAACCAATACACCCTACCTGAGTTCCCCATAGCATCCCCAGAAGTGTGTATCTTTTGTTTAGTTGTATCTTTTGTGCAATTTATTACAAATTCTCCCCAAGGTTGAGCTGAAATCTCTGTCCCTATAATTTTCACGCATTAACTAATATATCAACATTACTATTCAGTAAACCATCATTAGTCACTTACAAGGTATTAGGCTTTCCATTAGACTAAAGCATTAGTTGATGATTTCACAGAGCTCAGCGTCTAATCAAAGTACATCAAGCATAGTTGTCTAGAGGGGCCTAGACAACAAGCATATAAATTAGACTACCTGACTAGGGAAGGCTTATTTCAAGAGGAAGTGGTTAAGCAGGACTTTGAAAGCCCATGAGGAATTAGCTAGATAAAGAAGAGAGTTGAGGAGGGACCAAAAGGAACAGCTAGTATCAAAGCATAGAGGTGTCAAACAACCTAACCAGACTTTTGGAAAATCAGGTCATTGCTATGGCCTGAAAGAAGGGGGGATAGGAATGTAGGAAGCAAGAAGAAGAGGCAGAAAGAGACATGTCTTGTTGGAAGTGGTCATATATGAGTAAACAGAAGGGCTCAAGAGGATGGTGCAACAGTCATGTATCTGAGAGTATGAGGAAGGCTGAAGATTGGCCACCAAAGATTTTCACATCCTAATATCCAAAAC
The DNA here is from genome assembly GCF_027406575.1 of Nycticebus coucang. NCBI lineage: Eukaryota > Metazoa > Chordata > Mammalia > Primates > Lorisidae > Nycticebus > Nycticebus coucang. The sequence goes on along the minus strand of NC_069785.1, from coordinate 138,221,398 downwards.
CTGAGAATGTTACCTTATAAAAAAAAAAAAAAAAAGAAACTCTGAAGATGTGATTAAGGATCTTGAGATGGGGAGGTTACCCCTACATTTTTTGGGTGGGCCCTAAATGCAATCTAATGTCCTTATAAGAGGGAAGTTGAGGAGTTTTGACTACAGAAGAAAAAAATGGCAACATGATGAAGAAAGTAGAGATTAGGGTGAGATGCTTTGAAGATGGAGAAATGGGTCATAAGCCAAGAAGTACAGTAGGCCACAAGAAGCTAAAAAGTCAAGGAAGCAGATTCTTCTTCAGAGCTTCCAAAGGGACCAGCTCTACTAACATTTTGATTTTATCCCCACAAGACTTCTGGCCTCTGGAACTTTTTTTTCTCAGTGAAACAATTTTTATTAAGCTTATGATCAGCAGGAAAAGTGCAATTACAGGAAAACCTGAAGATTTTGTAGTACAGTCTGAGTTTCTGGATATTGGAGACATCATATATAATATATTGATTAAGAGGAAAATGTAGCAATTGTAGAGAAATAAAACTGCAGTCTTCAGACCTCATATTTGTTGTTTTACCCTATTTCATACCCTAATTTCTTTTTTTTTATTAATTTTTTTTTTTTTATTGTTGGGGATTCATTGAACATACCCTAATTTCTTGAGAACACTTGAGCCTCATGTTCACTTTGGGGTGGAGACTTGTCCTGTAAATGTATTATAATTAGGCCCTAGATATCAAAAGGTCTTGTTTGGACACAAAGGCATTTGGTGCACCCTCTCTGTAAACCAGCCAGAACTACTCCATGGTCAGTGGTCTTCTTATCGGGAGAAAGTAACTGAAATCAGTCTCTTGTTCAATCAAAGCTGTGGTTACAGCTTGTAAAACAGGGAAGCCAATTAGTCAGTATCTGGTAATAGATGAGCTATGATTGTTTTATTATTGCTTATGCTTATCTCAAGGCTGTGCTTATTTAGCTGCTAGAGAAGGACCTTGTGACAGTCAGAACAGAGTTTATTCTTTAAGTGTGGGATGTGTGACTTGAACCTTGCATGGCCTGGCCTTAGGACTTGTTTATAATCTGGTACCATGTTGCCACAGAGTCAGTTCCTTTATTTTTGTGGTGTCTGTCATAACATATCTGACATATACAAGTCCTGCAGGTTCTAGCTCACACATCCAGAGCTGTTAGAAATTGGGAATTCAGAAAACCCTCTTTCCAGATTTCCCAAATACATTGCCTTCAACTGATTGAGATTTACTAATAGGTTTACTAACATTATTGTCCAAAAGAATCCTTTTTAAATGGTCCTGTATCACTTCCTAGAAAGGCCCAGTTTGGGTTACAGGTCATCAGAAGGTTTCCTGCCGGGGTTTCCTGACTTTTCCTGTTAGTACTTCTCTGAACTGATTATTCTCCCAGTTACTTTACTTTCATTCTTTTCGTCTTTTTAAGTGTAAATTACTTCTCACAACTTCCTAAGCTCTAGGAAATCAGGGTCCTTTTCTGAGCCTCAGGTTGAAACTTCTAGCAGCATCCTGAGACCTTTAGGCCCCAGAACAGGCAGTCCTGTACGTGTGTCCGGATCCTTGTGTTGATCACATTCATGGTAAATACAGCATGGGTTTTGGAGTTGGGGGCATCTGGTTTCAGATCCTTGTTCCTTCATTTACAATAGTCTTTGAGCTTCTGTATAGGCCCTATGTTATGGGGGAGCAAACTAATATGCTTAGAAGAGTTAGCTAACTTGCCCAGGGTCACACATGGAAGAAATGGGAGAGGAGTGATTCAGACAGCTCTGTCCACCACAAGCCTATGGTTGAACCATTGCCCCAAGCTGAAAGCCACTCTCTGAAACATGTGTTCATCTGAAAAATGGCGATGAATATCCTTATCTAATCCTAACTCATTCAGCAAAACAACACCTGTATTTTAGGCATTGGGCATTTATGAGACTCAGATAAGGTTAGTTTCATCAAAAACACTGTAAATCATTGCTCAAAAATGGTTGAAGTGATTGTGAGCAGGTGTGTTTATGTACGCCTTAGCATTGGATCTCATGTGTCACTATGATCTGGTAAAAAGGAGGAGGCCTGATGGTATATTTGACACTACTAAAGAATTGTTCCTCTTTTTAAAAAGAAAGAAGCTATTTTCTATGAAGCCACTTAATTTCTACCTTTACTTTTCCGTTTTTCTTATACTGTGGGCACAGAAATGTTCTGATATTTTCCCTTTTGCACAGTCAACACCTTACCTGATCCTTAATTCTCTTATTTCCAAAAATGTAAGAAGTATGCCAGATATAAATAAATGTGATGTAAATAAAACCTCATTGACAATCTGACATGTCTTGTCTTCCTTTATCACAACAGTTGATTCATAACCAAGGACCACTTTGTCCCCACAGTGGACATTTGGTGACATATGGAGACATTTTTGATTATAATGATTAGGAGAATGCTGCTACATCTAATGGATGAAAGCCAGGAATGCTGCTAAACATCTCATAATGCACAGGACAGGTCCTATGACAAATAATTACCCAGGCCAAAATGTCAATATTGCTGAAGAAGCCCCACTTGAGAACATCAACGTATTTCACTCTATACCAATATTTATAACTGCCCCTCCCAACTAGGGCATCTCATCGATTACTAGTAATTTCAGGACAGGGGCTTTGCTACCAAGTAAAAGGAGGTAATTAAATGTTCTGATTTAAAGACAGAGACCTGGCTGGGCATGGTGGTTTGGACCTGTAATCCCAGTACTTTGGGAGGCTGAGGGGGAAGGGTCCCTTGAAGCCAGGAGTTGGAGACCAGCTTGGGCAACATAAAAAGATCCCCTTCTCTAAAAACATTTGTAGACAGCATGGTGGCAAGTACCTGTAGTCCCAGCTACCGGGAAGGCTGAGGCAGGAGTGCACCAACCCAGGACTTGGAGGCTGCAGTGAGCTATGATCATGCACTGGGCAATAGAGCAAGACACTGCCTAAAAAATGAACCCCCAAAAAAAGACAAAAAAAGCAAGACAACACTTGAAATATGAAATACAACAGGAAAAGACCTTCAGTTGCTATCTATTAAAGGTTTTCAAAGATCAAAATGTACTATAAAGGACAAAAAGAAACTAATTGGAGAGTGCAAAGGAGTACCTTGAATGTCCAAAACAGTAGTACTCTTCTAAACCAGATTCGATTCGATGCCAAAGAAAAAAGTCCTGCAGGAATGAACAGACCAAACCTGAACATGGGATATTTGCCCCTAGGAAAAGAAAGAGTATGTGTTCTGAAGCAGTATTGGGATGTCGCAGGTGTAGGGGTGGAGTTATTCAAACCTCCACAATCTACTTCTATCATCTTCTCTTCTCCTCTGTTCAATTCCATTCCCCCCCGCCCCCCACAAATCCAACGCGCCTTAGAGGTAACGCAAAGGCCCAGAGACAACAGAAGAAGAGGAAGAGGTTAAAGAAAGTGGTTGGAGGAAAAGGATTTAACATTATTTGTCCCTTCCCACTAGATCCTGAATTTAAGAAATAGTGTGAATTGAACTCAATAACTGGCACCTGCTTATTTGTGTAAGGCAAAAAAAAAACAACGCTCAGAATTTGCAGGCACACTGGTTAGAAACCGTGGCAGGGGCTGGGCTGCCGAACTGTGGTGACCCCTAAACTTTCCTTTGGGGATCTCATTCTCAGCAATCCCCAAAGCACTAGACTTTAACAGGCACACACAAAAAAATTAAAACACCGGCATTTTAAAACTTTTTAAAGAGTAAGACCATTTAAAGGAGCTGGTGGGGAGGGCACAACCCGGAGAAAAACAGCTAGCTCACATTCCAGCCCGGAAGCTGGTGGCCAAAGCATTTTAAGCAGAGTAACGTGGTGGGAACTGTGGCCGGAGACGTGGTGATGGGTCTCACCGGAGAGCCCCAAAGGCCAGAGGGGGGACACAGACGCCGCTGGCCAGGCCACAAATGGCCTGTCCACAGCTACCCACAGACGGGACCCTGGCTTGGGGAGACCCTGGCCAGCGCCATCCTCCGGCGGCAGCCAAGAGTCGATGTGACTGGTTTCATAACAAAATTCTACAATTCACTAGTGTCTTAGCTCCCTCATATTCCAAAGGTGTTTCTAATATTCACATCAGAACTGAAGCAGGCAGCTAAGTGGCCTGCACCTGACAGGGAAGAAACAGTGAGTGTTATTTCAGCTCCAATGACCTAGCAATGGCAGTCTTAGAAAAAGTAGAGAGGAGACAGAGAGGTCTCAGTACAAACTGCTGAACAGAACTTTGTAATTTTCTGTACACTGATACAATTTCTTTGAGTTTTTCCCAGGAAACAGCAGAACCTCCTTGCAGCCCTGAGATAATTACAGCACCTTACTCTACCAAAACGTCCAGAGAAAATCAAGGTAGCGATACACCACCGCAGATTGTGACCAAGAGCCACTGGGCCTGCATATAAGGCTGAACTCTTAGCTCATAATACTAAAATTCCCACCCTGGGGAGGGATTTGCCCACCATTTTCTGTTCATGGGATGTATGAATTAGCATGATCCCTCACTGCCCTTGCGTGCTCTGCACTCCACCTCAAAATACTAAAGGGTACACTCCCTCTATGCATTATTCATTTTTACCTCCATAAAAACCCCTTGGTTCACTCCTGTAATCCCAGCACTCTGGTATTGCCTGAGCTCAGGAGTTCCAGACCAGCCTGAGTCACGTTGTGGCGGGCGCCTGTAGTCCCAGCTACTCCGTAGGCTGAGGCAGGAGGATCACTTGAGCCCAGGACTATGAGGTTGCTGTGAGCTAGGACATCACAGCACTCTATTGACCGCGACAAAGTGAAGACTTTGTCTTTAAAAAAAAGAAAAGAAAAAATCCTGAACCCGGCTAATTTGGGAGGTAGATTTGAGGTAGCCTATGTCTTCCCCTCCCAGTTGACATGTCCTCAGAAATAAATCCCTTCTTCCTGACAGTCCTCGTTGTCCCAGAATTGGCTTCCTGTGCAGCCAGCAGCAGTGAACCCCCCCCTTGTGGGTTGGTGAACACTGGGAAGAGCGCACGGTGATTCCACTGTGGGGGCAGATGCTAAGACGACCTCTCCAGAAACCCACCCTTCTGGTCATAACTGAGATCCCAGAGGCCCCCCGCTCCTCTCCAGGGACCTGACCTCACCGCCAGGCCAGAAGGCTGCGGATCACGGCCCGGGAAAGCCTGATTCCAGCCTTTTTTCTTTTTCTTTTTTTGCAGTTTTTGGCTGGGGCTGGGTTTGAACCCACTACCTCAGTCATATGAGGCCGACGCCCTACTCCTTTGAGCCACAGGCGCCGCCCATGGATTCCAACCTTCTTAACTCCACGCCTCACTCCCGGGCTCCTTCCCGCCTGTAGGGGAGGGCCAAGAGAAAATGTTCACCAATCAGAACACAGACATGGAGGACGTTTACCCTCAGGACCAATATGAGCGTGAGTGGGGCCGGGCTAAGGGCGCCGGTTGGCTGGGTGGGGTTTAAACCTCAGTGGCCAACTGTTAACGGCGAGCTCAGTTCGCTGGTGGTCGTGCGCCTGCGCGACTTGGGAGGACTCCAACTGAACAGAAGGCTGCGGGTTTGGCTCGCAGGGCGGCGGGGGTCGGCGGGGGTCGGCGGGGGTCGGCGGGCGGGCGGACCTTGGGCGGCAGGTGAGCTGGGCGGGCTGGGGCGGCAGGGCGCTGACCTTGCCGGCGCTCACCCGCTGCTGCGGGAGGTTGTGCTCCCTTTCCGCCTTGGGAGCAGCACTGAATGGCAGTGTCCTTCCCTGGCTGCCTGGCAGCTGCGAGGCCGAGCGGCGCGTTTCCTCCGGCCGACGAGCTGCGGGCATGGGGCGTGGCCGCAGCCCCTAGGGTAGCGCTGCTGCGGGCCGGGGACGGCAGGGTCTGTGCCTGTGCGGAGGGAGGGTCTTCTCCGCAGGCTGCGCTCCTGTGCACTGCGGGTGCAGATGTGCGAGGTGTTCGCCTGCCCCACGTGAAAATAAGCCTTTTTGTTATGAAAATTATACAGATAAAATTAAGACAGCCTTTTAGAGTGTTAAGATTTTTCAGTGTTCAGTGCTGCTGCGAGCGTGAAGATACGAACAACCGTCACACTCCGAGTGGGCGGTAACCGGCTCTGGAGGCCAAGAGACAGATGGACGGGAACACCGGCTGTATAACGGACTTGTTCCTGAAAATCCAAGCGTTATTATGTATAAAAGACAAAAGAAAACTCTTAATTCCGTCAGCCACAGAACTATCAAACAAAACACTGTTGACTGGGTTTACTTGAGGTATATTCATTAGGAATATATACATTATATTTACATAGTTATCCTTATATATTTAACATGTCCTTATAACATATATGTATTTGGGGAATATAATAAAAGTATGTGAAGAAGTATGTCACTTAAAAAGCAGCTTACATCTTATGCAGCCGGTGATGCATTGGGAACACATTCTGTGTCAGGGCAGGTGTGCATTGCCACTTCTAATGGGTGCACGGGCATTCTTGCTGCACCACGTTATTTAACCATTTCTCTACTAATGTGTATATTTCTAATTTCATGATCAAAACAGTGTGGTAGTGGTCACTTGTACGTATACATGCCTGCATTCTTGTCCTAGTTAACCCCTTAGAATAAATTCCTAGTAGTGGATAGTGATTTAGAAATTATGGCACAATTTAGATTCTGATCCATGATGCCAGATTTCCCTCTGGAAAAGTTGATTACCAACACACAGTGTAAGGGTATTTATCTCTTCATACTCTCACCACCACTGGCTACTGAAAAATCTTAACCAATCTGAAAAAACATCTTGATATTTTTATTTGCATTATTGAGATTGTTTATTAGTTACTATTTCTTTGGTAAATCATCTGTTATTTTATTCATGTGTGGACCTTTTAATAGCTTTCTCAGAGGAATTTGAATTAGTGATTTTAAAACCTGTTACAGGTATTTCTCCCACTTTGTTGTCTTTTTGAACTCGGTTATCATGGTGTTTGCCTTCATGGTAGGCTGCTCTGTTTTGTTTTAATACTGCCATTCTTTTAAGAAGCTGCATATGTACCTCTGCAGAGGTGGAGAAATTTGTTGTAACTCTGTAATAGCCTCTGTAGTGGTTAGAATCTTAACTACTGACCCAGCCCCTTTATGCCAGTTGAAAATCCCCTCCCTTCCACCGTCAAAATCCTTTCCATTTCAACTAGTTCACCTAAGATTTTTGAAGAGAAGATATCATTAGGTATGTTGGCAAATATTGTATGTAAAATAACAAGTTGTCTAGCTTCTATGTGAAAGTTTTCCTCTAAGTAAAGAGAATGGGTTATCAGATCTTTAGACAAGAACTGACAGTTGCCTTTAGACTTTATTAAAGTTTATATTTTACTATTTGCAAACATTATCTATACATGTTCAAGGAAACAAATGGGAGTGTGACATAATTTGAATGCAGAGGAAATAGTAACATCAGTCACTGTATAGTACAGCACACATGCCATAAAAAAAATCTGATTTGGCTTTAATGCCAAAAATCCTGCTATTCCAGACAGAATCCCATAAAGCATGATTTAATTTTTATATATATGCATAATCTCATCTTAGTTCACCAGTGAAATAATTGAAATAATGCCATTTTTAAAATGGAGAAAGTAATGACTAACATTTATTTAGTCCCTTACTATATGACTACCTCAGATAGCAATTTTACAACCTATGATGACTGTTTGGACTTTTCTAAAGGAACTACCAAAAATATGGTCACTAAATCTTTGCTTGTCTAGATTTGATAATACATGCTAACCCACCGTAAAAGGATTTTACTCAAGCTCTGAGACCAAGATCCTCTTTTAGAGGATCAATACATTAATCCTCTTTATACATTATTAATTAATGTATTATTTCCTTTGCATTTAAATTATGTAACACTCACATTTCTTTCCTGAACATGTTAAGATGATATTTGCAAATAGTTAAATATAAACTTTAATAATAAAGTCTACAGAATCTCCTATGGCTCTTAGTGCTTTTTGTTCACATATTACTCATATTCACATTTACAGTTGATTTATTTTTTTAAATGTGGAATGACTTCTCAAACTGTTCTTCTTTTCTAGGTATTTTTAAAATTCTTAATACTAATGCCAATCAAAGTACATTGAAATAAGGTAAGAAACTGAAAAAAAACTTTGGTTTGTACTTACATATTTAAGTAGAGGATCTTTATATCAAAATTACAGGACAAAACAATCATTTTAAGAAAACTCAGGGTATTATAAAATGTTTGCTAGATCAGGTCCCAGAAAGCAGTAATAGTGATTTAGAGTCCTAAAGACCTGGATAATCAGTTAACTATTTTGAATAAATCCTAAGTTATTTTGTACCAGTATTTCCCCATCTCTAAAATATGGGATATTTTCTGGATCTAAAAGTTAGTATAATGGCTGGGCATGGTGGCTCATGCCTGTAATTCCAGCACTCTGGGCGGCCAAGGCAGGTGGATTGCCTGAGTTCACTGGTTCAAGGCCAGCCTGAGCCAGAGCAGGACCCCCAACTCTAAAAATAACCAACCATTGTGGCAGGCGCCTGTAGTTCCAGCTACTCGAGAGGCTGAGGCAAGAGAATTGCTTGAGCTCAAGAGTTAGAGGTTGGTGTAAGCTATAACACCGCTGTACTCAAGAGTGACAAGGGCTACAAAGTGAGACTGTCTCAAAAAATAAAATAAAAATAAAATCTATTATAATATGTCTCCTTTCCCTTCAAATATAGCACAAGGTCACCTCACTTTTTGAAAGCTATTTTGTTTTATAAACCTGGAACTCATTCAAGGAAGACTTATTTGTGGTCTACTCCCTACTGAGCTTCTATAGCATTTAGACAGCATCAGTTTACTATTTATATATTTGTATTGTTTCTAATTGTCTTATGTGTTGGTTATATTTCAACTATGAGCTTGAGGATAGAAATCATATTTGTATATCTGGCATCTTGAACATAGGTAAAAACAAATTAATTGTTGGTTGGTAGATAGAACTTTGGACCTCTTAAATGTTTATTATTGTTTATTGTTATAAAAGATAATGTATTATTTAACAGAACTTTGAGGTCTTATGAATAAATATTGGTGTTCATGAGTAATATTTTGAGGCTTACTTATCGACTTTGTTTTGAGTACAAGCAAAATCCCACCTCATTTTCTTGTCACAGTGTTTAGTACCACCCACCACGCATTTGCTCAGGCCTGAAAGCCTCTGTGCTTGGGAATGGCACATTCACTTACCCACAGTCCTGTTGTTTCTGCCTCCTTAATTTGAAATTCATGTATTTCTCTCCATTTCCCCTTACTACAAATAAGGCCAGTGTCATCTATTGCCTTCATTATTCCAGCAGTCTCCTAATTGGTCCCTTTACCTTCAGTCTTGCCCTTTTCCAGTCCACAATATACACAGAACAATATTTTTGCTACACAATTCTATAAGGTTTTTTCAGCGGCCACGCAAGATAAAATCTAAGCTTTTTAAGGAAGGCCTCCAAGGCTTTACAATGTGGTCTTACAAAGTGACTGGTCAATTTGTAAAACTATGCTATTTTCTCTCTCAAGCCATACTAAAATAATTTACAGTTGCCTGAATGCATATGCTATAATCTCTAGCCATTTACACAAACTGCACCTTCTGCATTAGACACGCTTATAGCTCTACTTCTTAATCCTCACTTTAACCTGGCTCCCAGTTGTTCTGCAATAATTAGCTTGAATATCTCCTCTTTATAAAAACTCTCCTTAATCCACTATACCAGGGTTAGGCAAACACTGTGGCCTGCAATGCTTTTTACATTTGTAAAGGGTTTTTAAAAAGAATATGAGACAAAAACCATTTGTGATTCACAGATCCTAAAATATTTACTCTTTGGTCCTTTACAGAAAACATTTATCAACCTCTGAACTAGGTTTACATGCTTCATAAGAAAAGGTGGTGTGGGGCGGCGCCTGTGGCTCAGTTAGTAGGGCGCCGACCCCCTATACCAAGGGTGGCAGGTTCAAACCCGCCCCTGGCCAAACTGCAACAAAAAATAGCCAGGCATTGTGGCGGGCAGCTGTGGTCTAAGCTACTTGGGAAGCTGTGGCAAGAGAATCACCTAAGCCCAAGAGCTGGAGGTTGCTGTGAGCTGTGATGTCACAGCACTCTACCAAGGGCAACAAAGTGAGACTGTGTTTCTAAAAAAATAAATAAATAAATAAAATATTAAAAAAAAAAGAAAAAAGGGCGGCGCCTGTGGCTCAGTCGGTATGGCGCCGGCCCCATATACCAAGGGTGGCGGGTTCAAACCCGGCCCCGGCTGAATTGCAACCAAAAAAATAGCCGGGCGTTGTGGCGGGCGCCTGTAGTCCCAGCTACTCGGGAGACTGAGGCAAGAGAATCACTTAAGCCCAGGAGTTGGAGGTTGTTGTGAGCTGTGTGATGCCACGGCACTCTACCCAGGGCCATAAAGTGAGACTCTGTCTCTAAAAAAGAAAAAAGAAAAGGTGGTGCACCTTATTTGGTTAGGTGACTTCAAGTTAGCATCATGCCTGCCACTAAATTGATTTTTCCAATCTTTAATTGATTGAATATGATATTTTTAAATCTTATAAAATAAGACACTCAGGCAAAGGTCGTTATAAGAATTTAGATGAATAATGAATATTTCATTTGCCTTAAAAAAGAATAGCACAACAAATTAAACACTCGTAGTATTATGCTTTGATGAATTTGAATACAAGGCACAGGTTTCCAGGAGTACATAAGTACATTTCCATTTTATAGTTGTTTTGCTTCTTTCATCTCATAATCCTTTTAGACAAAGCTTTTTCTTGTTAAAGCAAAAACTTCCTTAATAGGTACTTAAAATCTTTTCTCAAAAGAGTGGATCATCTGAATTTCTAGTATTTCTTATAGTGAATTTTTTTTTTTATTTCTTTTCTACCCATCTACCCCTAGTTGGTTGTTGGTTCCTATTTCCTGGTAAATTGTCTGTGGTGAAATGCTGCTTTTTATTTCTGTATCAACACAGACCCTTTTTGTTGGTGTCTCCAACATAGTATTCTCTTCCTCTGGTGTGTCATTAGAGTCCCTTCTGGCTTTTGTTTCTTCCTCATGGAGTAAATGGGGGTGCTCAATGCGTCCTCTACGTACAAAATGCTGGATCCGAGATTCCAATCCTTGGCATTTAGGACGATCCATAAGGGGCTTATATGTGCGCATTTTCACTCCTTCCACAAAGGCACTGGTCTGCTTCATTATAGAGGGCTGAACATTTCTCCATTCTATCATTCCATCTATCTTTGGCCCTGTTCCACAGGGCACTGTAACTGAGTCCAGACCTTGTAGCATACTGTACAACATGTGAGTTTTGACAGCATGATTAGCCCATAGTTGTTGCAGGTGGGTAACATTGAACTCCTGAACCTCCCGGTCATAAATCCACTTGATATTTTCAAACTTACAGTCGTATAAGACTAGAGGAAATTCTATAGCCATACTAGGTAAGGAAAGAGAAGAAACAAAGTATGAGAACACATAGCCATCCAAGAATTCTTTTTTTCTGAACTAATTGAGATAGTCTTACTCTGTCACCTTGGGTAGAGTGCTATGGCATCGTATCTCACAGCGACCTCAAACTCTTGAGCTCAAGAGATCTCTTGCCTTAGTAGCTGGGCACCCACCACAATGCTCAACTAAGTTTTCTATTTTTAGTAGATACAGGGTCTCGCTTTTGCTCAGGCTGGTCTCAAACTCCTGAGCCAAGTGATCCACCCACTTCTGGCTCCCAGAGTGCTAGGATTATAGGCATGAGCCACTGTGCCTGGTGGTCCAACAATTCTTAAACTGAGGGTTAGTTAGGTTAAGGGGAATAGGCAGGAGGAGGGCATTGAGGTCAATACTGAATATCCAATAGCTAAGAAAATACAATATCCCTAACCTTGAACAACTCGGACATAATAATTAAGATGCAATGTGAATGAACTTGATTTATATTAGACATGATCTGTGCCTTAAAATCTTTTCTCAAAAGATTTATGTCAATGGTAGCAGGTTACCTTTAAATAAGTTGACATGGCTTTATCATACCACTGATGAAATTTGTTAATGGCATTTCAATTTTGTATACTGTGAGTAAAAACTATATTTTATACCTTAGGAATGAATTGCTGGTATCTGACTTCAGCCTGTTCTCAAAAGAAAAATCTTGACCCTTTTGCCTTTCCTACCATTTCAAAACAGGAGATTATGAAAGATTCAAAAGTACAGCAGTTTGACTACTCAGTAATACAAAATAAGCAAGATTCAATATGACTGTTTGCTTTTTAATTTTATCAGAACTTAACAATAATACCTTTTAACATAAATTCAGGAAAAAGATGGAGAAAATGAATGTCGTTTTCCTTAAGAAGCCAGGGCAAACACCTGCTTCCTTACTAACGGGCTAGAACCAAAGATAATTAGAAGTAATAACTTCTTCCTTCATAACACTGTATAAGTTAGATTAAAAGCTTTATGAAATGCCTGTAATCTTAGAACTCTGGGAGGCCGAGGCAGGTGGATCCTTTGAGCTCAGGAGTTCAAGAACAGACTGAGCAAGAGTGAGACTCCATCGCTAAAAATAGCTGGGTGTTGTGGTGGGCGCCTGTAGTCTAGCTACTTGGGAAGCTGAGGAAAGAGGATCACTTCAACCCGAGGGTTTGAGGTTGCTGTGAGCTATGATACCACACACTCTACCAAGGGTGACAAAGTGAGACTGTCTCTAAATAAATAAATACATAAATAAATAAAGCTTTATGAAGGCAGAATGAGTGACTTAGTTTAGACAACCATGGGAGAGAAGAAAATTGTTATTTTGTTTCTTAACTTACCTATATTGAGGTTTCTGGGGATTTTTCTCTATGTTAAGCAGCTCATCAATAATCTCTGGCTTCTCCATCCCTTGGCCAACCAGAAAGAGGACAGCCATCATACAGCGGACTTGATGATAAAGGAATGCCTGGCCAATCACTTCAAATTGACATAACTGAAAAGGTTCTTGCCATCTTTCCTCGCTTAGGCTCTGGCCCACTAGCTGTACTTGAGCAGATAGAATAGTCCTCTGAAAGTTAATCACTCCATTAGCTACATCCATTTTACACAAGTTTCTAAAATCATGGGTGCCAACATACTTCTGTGCTGCATAATTCATGGTTTCAACATCTAAATCAGCACGAGGGAAAAAATAGCGGTAAGTCCGCTCAAGACAGCTGAACCTCGCGCTGAAGCTAGGTTCTACAGGGGCCCAGGCCAGTATACGGATGTCTGGAGGGAGTACCCGGTTGAGAATGTGGGTATAACGGATCTCTTTTGCAGCACTGCTAGCTTCATCTTTTAAATTAAAATCCTCTGAATCCCTGCCCCTTGGAAACTGAGAACGGAGGTCAAGAGAAATCACCTGTGGAGTTAAAGATACTATGTTACAGAAATACAAATAATCTCAATACTTAGTGTATACCTAGAATATCTAGGTATTGCTTGCTTTGAGAAACAGTGTACTGGCCCTTACCTGTCCAAAGGCACTAACTCCTTTGTCTGTTCGGCCACATCGGTGATAGTTGGATGTCTGTCTGCTTTCTACTAGTCGAGTCTTGGTTAGAGCCTCAAATAGTTTCTCTTCAATGGTATTATTTGTGTTTTCCTGACTAGCAAAGCCTTGGTATCCCCAGCCAAGATAGGCCATTTTTAGGGCTATATGTCTCCGGCCATGAGCACTGAAATCAAATGCACGCTTAGCTTTGCCACTTCCTAATGGGTTTTCCCTAACGTCTGAGTCCTTGTTGGCCCGTTCCTTTCTAAGTCTTTGCACCTCCTGCTCCAGTTCTCGTACTCTTTGTAGGAGTTTCTTGGTTTGGTTTCTGTCTGTGTCATTTTCAGCCATGATACGACCGCAGGAATAAAGGAATCATAAAGGTCCAGCCTAACTGAAAAAGAGCGCAAAGGGATACAACAGTTTCAATACAAGATTTAATGCCCAATGAATATATTAATACTTTTGTTTGTCCATGGAATATAAACATTAGCTTAATAATTATGGGTTGATCATCCACAGATACTGTTCTTTTCCATTTGTCTGGTCAATTTACAGGAGACAAGAAAAAAATATTCAACTATCATACTTAAGCTGATACTTCTTTAAAGTATCAAAATTGGGGGACGTGTCAGTAGATTTAACATGAGTAAAGACTTATATTATTGATATTTTTTCCCTAAAACATTTCCTTTTAATTTCTCATATTTTTCCTATTTTTGTAATTGTGACATTATGGGCTATTATGTCTACTCTGAGTTTCCATTGCTTTCCATTATTTCAGATAAAATAAGTAGTTCATATGTTCTATCACCCATTATTCAGTTGTCTTAAAGGTGGTGCAATAGAAGCTAGCCTAATTGAAGAAGCTTGTCCAAGACTGTATTCACATTGGAAGCAGAACCTGGAGACAAGATATTCTCAAACTTTAAGTGGTTTTGATGGCAGAAAAAAGGTACTTAAGCACCACTGACTTTTAAAGCCAAACATTATATATGATTCTGATAAAAGATTTCTGTACCTCTAACGGTTACAATAGTCTGTTGTAATTTAGATGTCATTGTTAAAATTCCTTGTAAATTTCAGTAATCTTGGGGACAACTGTACTTACATCCTTAAAATTGGGACAGTCCTAGACTATCTATGACTGATGGTTACTTTATAAAAGACCATCTCCCCATCTGTTCTAAGGGTAAGCTGTAAGTCTAGGTAGCTCATTCCATTTTGGCCCTTTGAGTTTCTGTATCTGTGACAGATAGATTAAAAGTTTAAATGTAAAAAATGAAACTATAAAAGTACTAGAAAAAAACATGGAGTAACTTTTCTTCTTAAATCTTTAGTGCAAATGGCATTTCTAATTAAAACACTCTACAAATCCAGAAACTACAGAAAACAAAAAAAATGTAGCTACCTAAAAATAAAAATTTCTGCCAGCAAAAAAAAAAAATGGGGGGGTGAACAAACTGGGATGAAAAATGAATGATGGTAAAGGGCTAACTTCTTTAGTATGTAAGTATTGCATGAATATATAAATCAGTTTTAATGAGAAGATCAATAGGAAAAAGCTTAATAACCTCAGAGGTAAATGGGCAAAGACCAAGTATTTCAAACAGAAAATAAAGTTTATAAATAAGTTTTTCAGATGTTCAATTTCACTCAATGTAAATATATCTGAAAACTATTTTTCATGCAAAGATTAGGAAGTTTGACAGTACCCCACTCTGGAGAACATACATGCTGTTGGTACAGCTATTTTATAGGTTAGCATTTTGTCAACAGCTGTTAAAATTTAATACACACATACCTCTTTTTGTTTGTTTTTAATTGAGACAGAGTCTCACTTTGTCACCATCGGTAGAGTGCCATGACGTCACAGCTCACAGCAACCTCACACTCTTGGGTTCAAGTGATTCTTTTGCCTCAGCGTTCCTAGTATCTGGGACTGAAGGTGCCCGCTACAATGCCTGGCTATTTTGTTGTTGTTTAGCAGACTTGGGCTGGGTTCGAACCCACCATGCCCTCGTGCATGTGGCTGACACCCTAACCACTGAGCTATGGGTGCCCAGCCCACACATACCTTTTGACCTACCCTTTAAATTTAACCTACACAAATGCTTACACAAGTATTTTTAAAAACGCGATATTCATTGCAACATGAATATCATTCCATTTAAAAAAAAATGTACACATGAATATGAAAAACTGGAGAAATCATAAGAAACTGCCTTTGAGGTCAGTGTCGTGACTCATGCCTAACACTCTTGGAGGCCAAGGCGGGTAGATTGCTTGAGCTTACAAGTTTGAGATCAGCCTGAGCAAGAATGAGACCCCTGTCTCTAAAAATAATAATAACAACTGGGAGTTGTAGCAGGCACCTGTAGTCCCAGCTACTTGGGAGGCTGAGGCAAGAGGATCCCCTTGAGCCCAAGAGTTTGATGTTGCTGTGAGGTCTGACAGTACGGCACCTTACAGTGGGGGCAAAAAAGTGAGACTGTGTTTCTTTAAAAAACTGCCTTTGAGAATGAAATGTTGTGGGAAGGGCTTAAAATTATCAAGTGCGTTTATTTTTAAGTTTAAAAACAAAAATAGAGACACAGGAAATAGTGGGCAATAGGTCCTACCTCTTAGATCAAGTCGAGAAACTAGCACTGGGTATTTTGCTAGTTGATTTGGGTACTTAATTATTTTAGTGACATGGTTACTAGAATGAACAGATTTATCTTGACAATGGAAAAGGTGTTGAAAGTACTTATGCATAGGGAGTATAAATGTATATGAAAGGTCAGACAGTTAAGTTTGCAAACTCATGCTAGAAAAATTGCTACATACCTCAGTGCTGAATATCACTACAATCACCTGAAGTACTCCCCTTGCCTATCTGGTGAATTTGCACTTAATTATCAGACCTTGTATGACCACAGCTCTGGTGGCCATTCCAGAAAAATCGTTCCAAAATTGCTTTGAAGGGTAGGCACTGGCTACCTAATGCCAGGCACTAGGCACTGGCATCAGGGCATAGCTTCCCAAGGGGAGGACAGTGAAGGTAATCATGATGATATTCAGCAATGATGTATGTAGCACTCTTTCTAGGGGAGTCTTCAAACTTAATTGTCTGGCCTCATATGTACATGATATATATGTGTACGTATGAGAGCACAATACTGATTTTGTGATGGTTTTTTAGATTAAATCACTCCTATGGAATTCACTGCCATAAAATCGGAGACAAGGGAATGAGTAATTTATGAGCTGCCAATTTACTGTAAGAAAACTGACCAATGTTCTCTATTGCAGAAAGTTGTACGGGGAAGCAATGGAGGAACTCATGGGACCTGACAGACAAAAATGGGCCAATATGGATCCAGAAGAACGAATGTTGGCAGCTGCTACAGCTTTTACCCGTATCTGTGCAGGGCAGGGTGAGGGAGATGTCAGGAGAGAAGCCCAGTCTATCCAATATGATCCCTACAGTAAAGCTTCAGTAACCCCAGGGAAGCGACCTGCTCTTCCTATGCAACTGCAGTACCCACATGTAAAAAGGAATGTCACTTCAGAAATAGTCTCAGAGGCATCCCAAAGACTCCAAAAGCCAGTGATGAAGAGAAAGGTGCTGCGTAGAAAGCCAGGTGGGGAAGTGTTGGTGACAGACGAGTCCATTATCAGTGAATCAGAATCTGGTACAGAAAGTGATCCAGATCTCTGGGACTTAAGACAGAGGCTGATGAATCTGCAGGTCCAAGAAGACAAGGAATCCACAGTTGATAGCACACAAAAATTTAATCTACCACATGAAAACCAAGGAATTTCTCAAGATCAGCTCATTTGCTATTTACGAAGAGAAGGAATGGGCCCTCCAGCTTATGAACAAGACCTGATTGTTGCCAGCAGACCCAAGTCCTTTATTCTCCCAAGGCTGGACCAGTTAAGCCGTAACCGGGGCAAGGTAGACCGGGTAGCCCGATACTTTGAGTATAAACGGGACTGGGACTCAATGCGGTTACCTGGTGAAGATCATAGAAAGGAACTACGCTGGGGTGTCCGAGAGCAGATGCTTTGCCGACCAGAACCCCAATCCAAACCTCAGCACATATATGTTCCAAACAATTACCTAGTACCAACTGAGAAGAAGAGATCTGCACTCCGCTGGGATGTCCGCTGTGATCTTGCAAATGGTGTCATACCCAGCAAACTTCCCTTCCCTCTTTCACCTTCTTAACCTTCCTCCTTTTACAGAACTGTTTGGGATAACCTAGTTCTTTTCCTCTCTCCTTTTTAATAGAAAAAAGCTGAGTTGACAAGCCCATATTGGTCTTCCTGAGCTATGTAGCATTCACATCAGATACTACTTTACTCCCAAATTACTACTCAAATTGAGCAATTGTGAGAGAAATCATGCCAGAGAAAGATGAGTAGTCTTTCTATTTTGCCAAATTAACAAGCTCCATTTCTATTCCATAATATTTTTATCTTTGGCCAATATGAGTTGCTGTGTTTTAATGTGTTTTTTAAAGTTATTGGGCATTTAGGTTATCAATTAAAGACTTTTCAACATTCATGAGTTTGAATCTTATTAAATACTTCCTTAAGTAAGATGATCTCAAACCTGGACTAGGATTCTGCTTCCAATTACACTGCCTATCTTATTCTCACTACCTAAATAATTAGCTGAAAGGAACAAAATCCTACCTTTTACACACAGTCCTAATGAATGGGAGAGAGGTAACAGCATAGATTATCCCCCACTACTAAAAGAATATAGCAAATCTAGGTAGTTGTGTAAAATTCTTTTTTAATAACTCCCAAACAGTACTATTTAACACAGTATCCTAACCCAAGTTTTGTTTCAGGATGTTAATATGTACAGTATACTATCTGTCAGTTTTTTACTTCTGGAGTATTATGCTTTTTCTAATTTGTCACTGAGATTGTCTTAGTAATTATGCCTGTCACTTATAGGCTGTCCCACGGTGCAACAGAATTTCAAACTAACCTTTGAAATCAGATGGATGCAAACAAGTACCAAAATGAATCTGGCCTGCTTGGGTAAAGATTCACATACTAATTCTGCTCACTAATATCTGGAATGTGTCCTTGATATTTCTAATCCAGTGAGGAACATCTGAAGCCTGCAAGTTGATAGTTTTAACATTGGACAGAAGAGTGACAGAAAGTTTGCTTGTTCACAGAAAACTTTAACATAAGCACAAACCTTGACCATTACTATCTGCTAAATATATATTTTCTCTATATTATTTAAAGCTTTACAATTCACTCCCCCAGTTCTGCTGCTATGCATTTATCTGGAAGAGAAGTAATCAGTGACTAATATACATGTAGGATATATCACTGCAAAAAAGTAGAAACTGCAAACTGTTCACCAATAATGGACAGTTTAAAGAGACATTAGAATATTAAAGTCACTGGGAATGTTGGGAAACGAGAAAAAACGCAAATTAAGTGAAATACATTGTGAACTACACAACCACCCACAACACAGGAAGGTCAAAACCCAACTCTGTGTTGTGGGATTAAAGGTAACCAAAGTTTTTCGCCTGTGGCTCAGTGAGTAGGGCACCGGCCCCATATGCCAAGGGTGGCGGGTTCAAACCCAGCCCCGGCCAAAATGCAACAGAAAAATAGCCGCGCGTTGTGGCAGGCGCCTGTAGTCCCAGCTACTCGGGAGGCTGAGGCAGGAGAATCGCGTAAGCCCGAGAGTTAGAAGTTGCTGTGAGCTGTGTGACGCCACGGCACTCTACCCGAGGGCGGTACAGTGAGACTCTGTCTCTACAAAAAAAAAAAAAAAAAAGAAACTCAAATTTACATTTTACATTCAAAACACTTCAGCGATTTACCTTTATTTGGATCTCAAAGTCCAGTATTACCAAAATCAAAATTTTCCAATGTGATTAACCTTAATCACTAAACAAGGACAGAGAGTATAAGTCTAGTCATAAGGATTTGTGGCAAAAAAGGACTTGAGCCCAAAACTTAGTACACTGTTCTCCAGCACACTATAACTCAATGTGAAGTGCTGTAGTTTGCAAGCAAACGTAGGTCCTTGGAGGAGACCGCCAAATGACCATAGAAGGAATTCGTGTGTCCGCTAAGCTTCGACTATAAGCTAAATGAGCCATCACCAAACGTTTATACATTTTTTGAAGTTTAAAAAAAAAAAAAGGAATCCGTGTACTGCCAGAGATAGCATTAGTGGGCTGTAAAGCAATCCCAAAATGATTTGAAAATTTCCGCCACTGCCTCCCATACTACTTAGCATCCCGACTTCTGTTTAACTACTTTATGAGGAATCAATTCTAACGGGAGCAGGGCAGATTCACCACCACAACCCCAGGCCCCCTACACTCCTAACACGGAATTGGATTGAAGGTGCCCCTACAGCTGGGAGTTTCTGCAAGGAGAGCGAGGAAGGACCAGCGCCAAAGAAAAAGACACGGTCTTAGCGAGGTCTCATTGCCATATCCCGGCGCTTTCTTGGAAAAATTACCGTATGGGAAAGATGGTAAAAGGAAGATAAACATCCAGCTGTATGCCCATTTGTCCGTTCCCCTGCCGAACCCAGATAGCTACCCACCCGTCAGAACCCACCCTTACCTTCCGGTCGCCGATGGCGCTGCGCTCTGCAGACAGGAAGCTGTCGCTGTGCGTGGTCTGCTCCCGCCCGCGGCCTCATGGGAGGTGTAGTCCGCACGGTGGGAATGTGGTCCTGAGGGCGCGGCGCTACAATCTGCCTTATCTTCTCCAGTCCAGCCACCGTTTCTGCACCCACGACAAATCAAACTCTGGGGCCCACGACAGGACGAAAATAAAAGGAGAAATTCTACTGCTGTGGGAAGATAATAGAAAAGAGGTAATTTTTCAAATGTCTGTCTTCCTTCGAAAATTAACACATTGATGATCCTGGTCGATTTTGTACCTAGTTAAGTTAGGAGAAAGTAAGTAATCGTTGAGAAACAAAATATTTACTGTTGGAATCCAAATGTAAAAGCTAAAAGGGAATATGGTAATGTCAAAACAAACCACTGAGGTGTCTTTAGAGTGGCTGAGCAGTGCTGGAGTGTTGTTTCAGCACCACGGAGAGGTCATGACAACGGTTTCCTGTGTGGGTTTTGGATTTTTACCCCAATTCCAAAGATGCTGACCTAAGTCTCAAAATTCCGGTTAGAGAACTGGGAGAGGGAGTTATGTAGTTCTTTCGTTCAAGTTTAGCAGTCATCAGTACGAGGGATCTGCCCCTCTGCAAGTATGAAGCAGACGTTGCACCAAGAGAAAAAGTTTTCTCAGGACTGCTTTAACAATGGGCCACATCTTAGAATGAAAATTAAAATAAGCAGGTATGTGGAAACATCACAGGCATCTTGGCAGGAGCAGTAGTTATTAGTAGAACTTGAACAACTGCTTCCTTGCCGCACTTTCGCACCTGACTTGATTCTTCAGATCAAATTCACCCATTTAGTCCTATGCAATTCGCTAACCTTTCCTACGTCTTGTAATGCAAAGGCGGGAATGTCTGGGGACACGCGGACACCATCGCAGAAGAGGGTGAAGACACAGCCTCGCCACAGCGGACCCGTCGAGGTAGGGCGGGGATAAGACTGTCAGTCGGAAGACTGCTGCGAATCGGCCTACCGGTGGGCAGCAGCAAGACAACGTGGGCTGCGGCTTCGCCCCCTATCGGGTTTCCAACCCCTGAGGCGAATTCGGGACTGGCAAACCAAAACCTCCCGGGTCCACTCTCTCAGCTACTCTCCCTCTCTCCCCGCCCCTCGTCTCTCCGAGCCCCGCCCCCAGCTCCGGCGCCTGCGCGCCGCGCAAGGTGGGCGTGGACTTGAGCCCGCCTCCTGAGGAAGCCTATTGGCCGCCGGGGGCGCCGAGTAGCCTGCGCAGTGGAAGCACGTGCGGAGTGCGGCGGTGGCGACCGCAGCTATGGCGTCGTTACTTTGGGGATGCGACGCAGGGGCGGCGAAGAGCGAGCGGCTGAGCAGCCATGTAACCGCTACCGAGCCTGGGAGGGCGCAGGAGCAGGGCCTGAGCACCGAGTCTCCGGGAAAGCCCGCCGGGAGGGAGGGTGGCCCAGCTAGTGTTCGATGTGGGTGTCAAGTGGTGGAAGGGAGATGCGGGAGGAGTTTGGAAGAGGGCCACGGAACAGGAGGTCCAGAGAGATAAGACCTTTGGTTTGAAAGGGTGAAGTAAAGACACTGGGAACGCAGCTGGTTCTCCCAGCTGGACTTGGTGTCCCACTCTCTGGTTTGACCATGGAGCCCTGCCTCGCCTCCGTTCTGTATGTGCCATCGCACTTTTCTAGCCACCATCCCCCTGTTGGTGCTGCGACCCCCGAGTACTGCCTGTATGTAAACTAGCGGCTTAATAAAGAGGAACTTTGTGCACAAGGACTACAGAAAGTCTCCTCCAATTTTTAGAATAATTCCTACAGGAGACCTATTCCTGAAAGGAATTCATTGATACCTTACGTGGTATTGCAGAGGAAACAGTACTCGGGTGGTTTTCCCTGAAGCCCTTCCAGCCCCTGTGGTAGGGAGCGCTCGGCTGCGTGATGGCTTGCTTCCTAATATTGGTTGAAATTTGTGTCTTTCAATAGTTTTCAAACCCCATCCACCCCCGGAAGAACCTTCGGGGTATTAAGAGTACTACAGTCCCAAACGTAGGTGAGTGCTGTTAGGGTAAAGCAGATTGACCTCACTTAACAAGCATTGCTTTCAATGACGTCTCTGCCAAGAGAAATATCTTGGGCTCCTTTAATTTAACCTTCAAGACCCTCAGCTACTGTTCCCATTTTATCCACTGTTCTGCTGGATGACTCATATCATCATAAATGGAATCATATGCTTTACATTTCTGGTCAGCATTTATCTTTACGCTGTTTCTCTTCCATTCCTTTAGATGGTTCTCTTAATAACACTGAAGAAGAGGATGAAGAAGATGTAGGTAGGAGATAAATTCATTTGCATTTACCCTCCTGGCATTCTGTATCAGTTTATTATAATTTTCACAGTGTGAGTAACATCTCAATTGGAAAAGGACTGTCTTTTCTTTACTAATAGCAAATATCAGAAGAAATACCAAGAATGGGTCTGTTTCTTTAGAGGAAGATGATTGGAATATGTGGGAAGTGGGATAAGAATTTCCAGCTGCCAGGGAAGAATTAGATCTCATGGACATGGGCATAGGCTGCTTGAAGTTAGAGGTTTGTGTAGCATCCCAGCAAACTAGATCTTCATAAAGAATGAGTTCTCCGTGCTATGTCATTCTTTCTAGAACCTTCTTTCAGAAGAAGCAGGAATGTAGCTGCAGTTGTTTGATACACCAACACTGAATGAGAGAGGGTAACTTATGTCATTCAGGAAGCTTGATGTCCCCCTTTTTTTATTTTTGCTTTTCTAGCGGATTTGGCAGCTAATTCACTCTTAAACAAGTTAATCCGTCAGTCCTTGGTAGAATCCAGTCACCGAGTTGAAGTTTTACAAAAGGATCCCAGCTCTCCACTTTACTCAGTAAAAACATTTGAAGAGCTGCGGCTGTGAGTACTTTCACTCTTAGTGTGGGAAAATGCCGGCAGAAAGCACAACACACAGCAAACTAATCGGCTTATAACAAGTACCATCAGTATTTCCTTTGTTTAATAATATTCAGTATTAAAATGAAGTGTATCCAGTCTGAGAAAAAGACCCCATCTCTACTAAAAAAAAAAAAAAAGGAAAAAAAGCTAACTGGCCCTTGTGGCGAGCACCATAGTCCCAGGAACTCGGGAGGCTGAGGTAGGAAGCATCCCTGAGCCCAGGAGTTTGAGGTTGCTGTCGATGCCAAGACACTCTAGCCAGGGCAGACTCTGTTTCATAAAAAAAAAAAAAAAGGAGGTGTTGTATACATTTTGCATGCCATCAAAATAAAATTCAGAAAACACCAGAATTCCCAAGTTGCTCAGAGAATTGAGAATATTTTTGGTAGTAAAATATATTAATCTTACAGTGCTAAGGGGAATAGCTAAGCCAGGCACAGCCAAATTGCTACTCTCCGTACCAGAATCTAGATACAGGGGCACTGATGACATAAACATTCTTCCCTAACCCCTTTAGAAGAGTTAGAAGCATTTACTTTCCTAATTATATTTTGTTTCAAATAGTATTAAAGTGAACAACTTTTCCCTAGAAAGGTTGGCATTCTATATTTATCAATGGCCATCAAGGAAATGCTTTATAACACAAAGAAAAGGAATTGATGCAGACTTAGGAAAGGGTAAAAATCCAAAATTGTGATGCCTAGACATTTTTCTGGGTTTTTGTTGTTGTTTTAGTCTTCTCTTCCTCTGTCACAGACATTTTCTAAATGGTGGAAGCCTACCTAGGATTAAAAATGGCCTGCCAGTCTTCTACGAAGTAATCTCCAAATTAAGTACTTCCAAATGTGTATGTCATTATAGGTGAAAGTGTTCAGCCCATTTGCTTTATCCCCATTTAATATTTTTCTTCAGACTCCCAGGAAAGATGCATTTAAAAGTATTACCTCAGAAGAATAAGATAGTAGTGTGTTTTCTCCTGGGGAGAACTAATAAAAGAGTCAACCTAAATAAAATTTTATCTTCTCTGAAAATTACTGTTAAAAACATTAGTGGCATTCATAAAAAAGAACTAAACAGTAAATGTCACTTTGTTTTCTGCTTTTGTGGAAAATATAAATCTCCTGGCAAATGATAATACTCTTTTTATCAAATGAGTTTTTCCTTTTTTTGCTTCCTTCAACAGAAAGTGGAAAGTGAACTTTAGGTCCTTACCACTGTCCTTAGCCTAGGTTTATAGCATAGTTGTTTTTTTTTTTTGTTTTTTTTTTTTTTTGTAGAGACAGAGTCTCACTGTACCGCCCTCGGGTAGAGTGCCGTGGCGTCACACGGCTCACAGCAACCTCTAACTCTTGGGCTTACGCGATTCTCTTGCCTCAGCCTCCTGAGCAGCTGGGACTACAGGCACCCGCCACAATGCCCGGCTATTTTTTTGTTGCAGTTTGGCCGGGGCTGGGTTTGAACCCGCCACCCTCGGCATATGGGGCCGGCGCCCTACTCACTGAGCCACAGGCACCGCCCGGTTTATAGCATAGTTTATTTTGCATGTTTGAGAATTAAGGTATGAATTACATATTTTTTAACTTTTTAATATGGTTACATAATAGTTGTATATACTTATACGGTGTATGTTTTGATACAAGCATACAATGCATAATAATCAAATCAGAATAATTGGAGTATCCATTACCTTAAGCATTTATCATTTCTTTGTGTTAGGAATGTTCCATTTCTACTCTTTTGGTTATTTTAAAGTATACCATAACTTATTGTTGACTATAATCACTTTGTTGTGCTATCCAATACTATTCATTATAGCTATCTGTGTTTTTGCACTCATTAACTATCCCCCTCCCCTCAACCCTTCCCAGCTTATGGTAACCATCATTCTACTTTTTGTTTCCATGAGATTAATTCTTTTATTATTTAGCTCCCATATACGAGTGAGAACACATGAGATTTGTCTTTCTGTGCTTGACTTATTTACTTAACACATAATGTCTTCCATCTTCATCCATGTTGTTGCACATGGCAGGATTTCATTCTTTTTCATGGGTATACAATGTTCCATCATATATATACACCACAATTTCTTTATCCATTCATCCATGATGAACACTGCTGCAAAAAACATGGGAGTGCAAATATCTTTTTGATATACTTAATTCCCTTTTTTTCTTTATATACTCAAACTGTGGGATTGCTGAGTCACACTGTAGTTCTACTTCTAGTTTGTGGAGGAGCCTTCATACTTTTCTCCGTAGTGCTTACACAAATTATGTTCCCACTGATGATGTATGAGGGTGCCCTTTCTTTGCCTGCTTGCCAGCATTTGTTACTGCCACTCTTATACATAAAAACCACTTTAATTTGGGTGAGATGCTATCTTCTTACAGTTTTGTTTTCATTTATCTGATGATTGATGGCCATTTGTATGTTTTCTTTGAGAAGAGTCTATTCAGATCTTTTGCTCATTTTTTAATTGAATTATTGGATTTTTTTCCTACTGAGTGTAGTTTGCAAATATTTTCTCCCATTCTAGGATTGTCTCTTCACAAAGGATTGTTTCTTTGCTGTGCAGAGATTTTTAACTTGGTGTGATCGCATTTGTCCAATTTTGCTTTGGTTACCTGTGTATTAGGGGTATTTCTCATGAAGTCCTTGCCCAGATCAATATCCTGAAGCATTTGCCCAGTGTTTTCTTTTAGTAGTTTCAGAGTTTCAGATGTTAGATTTAAGTCTTTAATCCATTTTGATTTGGTTTTTGTATATGGAAAAATACAAAATAAGGGTCTAGTTTATTCTTCTACACATGCATATCCAGTTTTCCCAGCACCATTTATTGAAAAAACTGTATTTTCTCCGATGTATGTTCATGGCACTTTTGTCAAACGTAAGTTCACTACAGATGTGTGATTTTATTCTGGGTCCTCTATTTTGTTCCATTGTTCTATGTGTCTGTTTTTATGCCAGTACCATACTGTTTGGGTTACCATAGCTCTATAGTGTAATTTGAAATCAAGTAATGTGATTCCTTCAGTTTTCTTCTTTTTGATCAGGATGGCTTTAGCTATTCTGGGTCTTTTATAGTTCCATATAAATTTTAGGATTATCTTTATGTTTCTGTGAAGAATGTTATTGGTATTTGGATGGAGATTGCATTGAATCTGTACATTGCTTTGGGTAGTATGAACATTTTAATAATATTGATTCTTCCAATCCATGAATATGAAATACTTTCCATTTTTTGTATCCTCTTCAATTTTTTTCCTCAATGTTTTATAGTTTTCAGTGTAGAGATCTTTCAATTCTTTGGTTAAGTTTATTCCTAGATACTGTATTTTATTTGTAGCTCTTATAAATGGGATTACTTTCTTGGTTTCATTTTGTTTGCAGTGACATATAGAAATGCTTCTGATTTTTGTATGTTGATTTTGTATCATGCAACTTTACTGAATTTGTTTATCAGTTCTAGGATTTTTTGTTTTGTAGTGTCTTTACATTTCTCTAGATAAAAGTTATCTTCAAACAAGGATAATTTTACTTCTTCCTCTCCAATTTGGATGCCTTTTATTTCTTTCTCTTGTCTGATTGCTCTAGCTAGAACTTCTAGTGCTGTGTTGGTGAATAACAGAAATTGGACATTACTCTTCTTGGTCCAGATCTTAGATGAAAGGCTTTCAGCCTTTCGCCAGTTTTTATGATACTAGCTGTGGTTCAGTCATATGTGGCTTTCATCATGTTATGGTATGTTTCTTTTATACCCTGTTTTTTAAAAAGAGTTTTTGTCCTAAAGGGAAGTTGAATTTTATGAACTGCTCTTTCAACATCAATTGAAGTGATCACATGGGGTATTTTGTTGTGTTTTGTTTTTTGAGACAGTCTCATTCTATTGCCCTGGAGTTGAGTGCCAGGGCATTATCACAGATCACAGCAACCTCAAACTCTTGGGCTCAAGAAATCTTCATACCTTAGCTTCCCAAGTAGCTGGGACTATAGGCACTGGCCACAATGCCCAGTTAATTTTTCTGTTTTTAGTATAGATGGGGTCTCACTCTTGCTCAGGCTGGTCTGGAATTCCTGTGCTAAAGGGATCCACCTGCCTCTGCCTCCAAGAACGCTATGATTACAGGTGTGAACCATTGCATCCAGCCCAAATCATATGGTTTTTGTCCTTCATTCTGTTGCTGTGATGTATCACATTGTTGGATTTACATAAGTCGAACCATCCTTGCATCCCTAGAATGAGTCCCACTTGATAATGATAAATAATCTCTTAATGTGTTGTTGAATTTGATTTGTCTAGTATTGTTGAGGGTTTTTGCATCTATGTTCTAATCAAAGATACTGGCCTATAGTTTTTTGATATTGTGTCTGATATATTTCTCAATATTACTTTTAAAGCTCAGTTGCAAATTGGCTTAATTTAGAAATGCACCTTTCAAGTATATATCTCTGCAGCTACTGACCAATCATAGGCTTTGTTTGAATTGTTTTGTTTTGTTTTTTGACAGAAAGGAAGAGTTACTAAAAGGGATCTATGCAATGGGATTTAATAGGCCATCCAAAATCCAAGAGATGGCTCTCCCTATGATGCTGGCACATCCGTGAGTTTCCAGGGTAGTGGTATTCTAACTTGGTCATTTTTAGTCTCTTGTTTTCAGTTTATGCTCAGGCTCTTGTGTTCATTTTATGCCCAGTGGTCTCCTCTTTTCTGCAGACCCCAGAACCTCATAGCACAGAGCCAGTCTGGAACAGGAAAAACAGCTGCCTTTGTCTTGGCAATGTTAAGCAGAGTGAATGTCTTGGAATTGTTCCCACAGGTAAGGAAAGCCTAAGGGAGAAGTGAGAATGCTTGCAGTGCCAAGGCTATTTTAGTAATAGTGATATGATTACTACTGTGATAACAATATTTAGAATAGACGCCCTTTTGTAAAATCATAGAGCATTAGATAGCAGTACAGGACAGTGAGAGAGAGCACAGGCTTTATCGTCTAACTGGTTGCGATATCAGCCTCTGCTTACTAGCTGAATGTGTTAGGCAAGTTAATAAATCTCTCAGAGTCCGTTAACCCTTGTCCATAAGGTAACGTCTATAAAGGCCTGTATCATAGTAGATCTACTCACCTTTGAATCCTAATGTCTAGCACAGTGCCTGGCTTATAGAAACCACTCATTGAACAAACGAAGAAATGAATGAATGCCTCATAGGGTCATCATGTGGATTTAATGAAACAATGTATATTTTTAGCACTGTGTTTGGCACAAAATAAGCATGCAATAATGATAGATAACTGTGGGAACAGAAGATCATGCACTTGCCTCCCTGATTTAACAAAGGAAAGAAGTTAACGTGTGGAGAGGGAAGTGTCTCTCCTGAGGTCACACACTTGGGGGGTGAGCAGGGACTGGCCTGCACCACGCTTAGCATCTCCTGCTCTCATTTCTACTCATGGAGCATGTCAGGTCATCTCTCTTGACTCATTTGACAAGCTGAGTGCCCATATGCACCAAATGAAGTGGAGAACACTAAGGCTTCCTCAGCAAAGTTATACTCAGATCAGCCAGAGAAGCTACAAATGTTGGGGACTCAAGCCAGGCCCAGGAAATCTTGTGCATTTTGGACAAGTTTGGTGCAGTTTGTATTTGGAGTTTGGCATTATCGATAAAATTCTTCAGGGTAAGCTGTGCTTGAGTATGTGCTGAATGTATGTGGAATTGGCTTGTTCCCTTCGCCATCACAGATCCCCACTGAAGGATGTAAATGTATTAGGTCTCACCAGTTTGTTCCATCAATATTTTTATTCGTTAACAACCACCATTTATAGCGAATATGGAATAACAAATGAAAGAGTTTGAGGGAATTTTTATCCTGGCAGGATCATGTAGATATAAATATAGAGTTAATATAGATGCCTTGAATCAAACAGAGAGTTTTGGAAATAGGCAGACTTTGAATAGCAGGCAAGAGAGATCACCCTAAAGCTGTAATTTGTCCTGCATTTCCTCTCTTACTATTAATTATTCCCAGCCTCCCTCTATCCTGCTCTGTGGGCGACCAGTAAATTGTGTTTCTAAATGCCCTTTGGACAGAATATGCAAAAAGTAGCTATGTCTCCATCCCTAAGCTCCTCCCCCCTCATACTCAGCATTCACCTCAAATCTGTCAACTATTAAATTGTGTTTAGTTTTAAATGTTTTATTCAACCAAAACCTCCCATTGCATTTCTGTGCCTCTCCCTGTATAAGTTTTTATTGTAGTTCAGATTTGAAAGATGGCTTGTATGAACCTTCCTCCTCCCTTCTACTCTCTGATAGTGTCTCTGCCTGGCGCCTACTTATGAGTTGGCTCTGCAAACTGGCCGCGTGGTTGAGCGGATGGGAAAGTTCTGTGTAGACGTTCAAGTGATGTATGCCATTCGAGGGAATCGAAGTATGTACCAGTGAGCCAGTCCTGGCTGATTTTGTAAATCCAAGTTCCACCACTAACAAGCATGTTATATAACTCCTCTGCTTTTTCATTTCTAAAATGAGGGAAATAATAGCACCTCTATCACAGGGCTGTTATTAGGATTAAGTGAGACGATAAAACATTGCCCACAATGTCTGGCACACAGCGAGGACCCAGACATTAGCTACATCATTTCCACATCTTGCGAGAAGATGCCTTTATACATTCTCTACTTTAAGACTGGGTTATTTTGTACAGAACAGTTTTTATTTTTGGATTTTTTATTAAAGTATTAACATACTTAGGGCAAAAAGAAACTTTAAAAGACAGAAGGTTAGGAGGTAACAGTGAAAGTTCTTTGCCCTCCAAAAACTATTCCCAAAGACAACTTACTGTAGTTATTGTCTTACAGAAAAGCCTTTGTTTTTTGCTTTTTTTTTTTAGCTCATACTAGCATAACAAATGGACATGTATGTATTTGTTTTCATTGAGTGTTTCTAAAAATGGGAACACTTTTATGTTTATTCTTTTGACTAGCTGCACAATATTCCATAATTTATTTAATGTAACCTATTGATGGACATTTTGGTGGTTTTCTGTTTGGGGAAGGTTTGTAGTTTTTCACGGTTGTGCCAGTATTTCTGAAAGACAGAATTGCTGCAGTGTGACTTTTTAAATAACCATGAGGCAGAATCATATATGCAGTTTCTAGCATAAACCTAGAAACTCAAAATTTATCCTGAAAATCTTGAAAAATCGAAAGACACAATGACCTGCGGTTTGCATCTTGGAAAATCAACCTATACTTTTGCTTACAAATTCTATATTGCTTTGCCCTGAATTGTGGCCTGGTGGAGACTTTTGCATCTGAAGGAGCACTTAAAATCCTTTTCTCCTTAGTTCCTAGAGGCACTGACATCACCAAACAGATTATAATTGGCACTCCTGGGACTGTCCTAGATTGGTGTTTCAAACGAAAATTAATTGATTTGACTAAGATTCGTGTGTTTGTCCTGGATGAAGCAGATGTGATGATTGACACCCAAGGATTCTCAGATCAGAGCATTCGTATTCAAAGGTAATCTTCAGATTTATCCTTTCTTCCTCAGTCTTCTGTGCAGACAAGGAACTTCATTTGTCTGCTACTCCTAATTATCTTTATTGCTTAATTCTTCATCACCCTTACCTCTAAAACAAATCAGGGTTTTCATTATTTTCAGCAGCTCAAGGGGCCTTTACACTGTTAACAATTTTCCAGCTTCTTCAGTTTGTAACTTCTCCAAGCACCTTACCTCTCAACACAGACTTAAAGGTGGGGTCCGCCTGGTGGATCTGCACATTAGCCAGTAATGTGTTACATTTTAAGCAGAATTCTGAAGAGGATCTATTTAAACCTGATGAGTTTATTAAGAATACAGTGGATAATTGGAGTAAACTAGGAAACACAATAGCCTGGGATCAAGAGACTGGTGATCTAGTCTTGACTTAGCCTATTAAATTGTAGGTGAAACTTAAGAGTTTTCCTTGGCCTCTTCTATCAGGATCATTTCAGGGGATTAATTCTACAGATTACCAGGCCCAATCTCAGTCTTAACCGAATCAGAATTTCTGAGAGTGGGTATTAGGAATCTGTATCCCTTATTTCTAAACAAAGTACTGTTATATACTCAGTGTTGAATTCAAATAGTGTTGAAAGACTTAAAGTGAAAACCAGTCACCTCCTGATCCAACCTCAAGAAGATACCTCTCTTTTCTGCTATTAACCTTTATACTTCTAAATAATATTCTCATACTGCTATTCCCTATTTCCCGTGATAGGAGTAGGAATTTAGTTCTTTCTCTCTTTTCTGTCCTCTCTGTCACCTCTGTGTAATATTTGCATATATCCTAAGCACATCCTCCTGTATATTTTAAATCATCTCTGGATTATTTATAATGCCTAATACTATATAAATGATATGTAGATAGTGTTTATTTTTTAGGGCATAATGACAAAACTGTACATGTTCAGTACAGGTACAATTTTTCCCCAAATGTTTTCAGTCTGGTTGGTTTAACTGACAGATATGGAATCCACAGATACAGAATCCATAGATATGAGGGGCAGACTATATGTTTTATTGTACACATTTTTCTCTTGGAATTAATAATTGCCTTTTTTCATTTAGTTAGTATCATTGTGTAGGTGTCTTTAATTTTTCCCTAGCTTTCCATCATATGTGTCAGATGTCACTGCTTTCTCCAAATAGTCAAATACATATTACAAATCCTTTGATTTTTATTTTCCTGGCAAGGTCCCAAGCTCCCTCTCTCCAACTTCAATCTGATTGCTTCTAGACCTGCTATACTGCTGTCATCATGGGCTTTCTCTTTGTTCAGATGTTATGTATAGTTTTAAATCTTCTGTTTCCTGGGTGCATTTCCTTGGGTTATTTCCTCAGTATATTGAAGTATATTTTCTAATGTCTTCAAAATGATACATAGAAGATTCATTTTTCAGCCTCTACATATTGGTAAATGTTTTTACTGTATCCGTAAATTTGATTTTTTGTTTTGTAGTTTGCCTACATAGGAATCCTATGTTGAAAATTATGTGGCTCAGTGAGTAGGGCGCCGGCCCCATATGCCGAGGGTGGTGGGTTCAAAGCCGGCCCCGGCCAAACTGCAACAGAAAAATAGCCGGGCGTTGTGGGCGCCTGTAGTCCCAGCTGCTCGGGAGGCTGAGGCAAGAGAATCACGTAAGCCCAAGAGTTAGAGGTTGCTGTGAGCCGTGTGACGCCACAGCACTCTACCCAAGGGCGGTACAGTGAGACTCTGTCTCTACAAAAAAAAAAAAAAAAGAAAGAAAATTATTGTCTCTCTAAATTTTAAGAAATGTTGAAAACAGAAGTTTTTAAAAATTACTATGTAATCAACATTGTCAGCTTCCAGTGTTATCACTGAAAAGTTTAAAATCATCTGATCTCCAAGCTTTTGTGATCTGTTTTTCTTTCTTCTCTGAAAGCTTGTGAGGTCTTTTTTCTTTACAAAGATGTCTTTCTTCATTCATTGTGCTAGATACATATTGTGCACTTTTATTCTCAAAATTTGAGAATAAATTTTATTCCGAGAAATAAAATTTCTGTTCTGAGAAAATTTGCTAAATTTGCCCTTTTCCTAGAGTGACCAACTTTTTATCAAGCCAATCTGGGATACAGTCAATAGCAGGCAAAAAAATACAATGATATAGAATAGAAATAATAGTCATCCGTATGTGTTATTACTTTAAGATAAAATATGAAAAACATGTTTACTCGAGTTATATATTCTGTAATTTTCTGTTACATAAATGTTTTTGACCAAGCATGGTGACTCAAGCCTGTAATCCTAGCACTGTGGAAGGCTGAGGGTGGGGGGAATTGCTTAAACTTAGGCGTTCAAGACCAGCAAGAGCAAGACCCCGTCTCTACTAATAATAGATAAAATTAGCCAAGTGTCGTGGCCAATGCCTGAAGTCTCAGCTACTCCAGAGGCTGAGGCAGGAGGATCGCTGAGCCCAAAAGTTTGAGGCTGATGCCACTGTACTGTAGCCTGAGCACCAGAGGGAGAGGAGACTGCTGGGGGGGGAAAAAGTGTTTCTTTCTATTCATAGTACAGTTAGGATATTTTTACTTGTTCTCTGTCCTTTTCTAATGATACTTCTCTGAATTTCTTTTTTTTGGTTTTTTTTTGGCTGGAGCTAGGTTTGAACCTGCCACCTCCGGCATATGGGACCGGCGCCCTACTCCTTGAGCCACAGGCGCCACCCTTCTCTGAATTTCTTATAGCTTTCTCTACATGGTAGCAGAGCTTCATACAGTCAAGTGTAAAATTCATTTCAGCTTTCAGCTCTGTTCTTATCAAGCCCACACTGACTGATATCAGTTCAGTGTGACAACATCAAGCCAAATGTCCTTTTAACAAAAGGACATGTTTTAAGCATGAAATACTTAGTATTTGACTTTCTAGCAACAGTTTTTATTTATTTTCTATTTATTTATTTTTGCTATTTCAACCTATGGGGTTTTTTTTTTCAGTTTTATTGAGGCATAATTGACAAATAAAAATCATACATATTCAAGGTGTACAACATGATGTTTTGATATTGTATATATTGTGAAATGATAACCATAATCAGGCTAATTAACATACATAATGTCACATAGTTACCTTTTTGTGTGTGTGGTAAGAATATTCAAGATCTTTTAGATCCACTGTATCTACAGGCTTGGTTTGTCATTGAGATCTCTTGCATCTATAAATTCATCATAGAAACTATGTCTAAAGCATCTAGTACTTCTAATCTCTGAAGTATATTAGACATTGTAAGCTAAACCTCTTTCTCTCAAGGAAAATAATTACAGCTCATAGGTGATTTAAACTTATAAAATTAAAGGTGGATTCCAAGTAAGTCACAGACTCAGTGAACAAATCAGAAGGTTCTGTTCAACTGGGTGCCCTTGTCTGGTGATGGTTTTTGAGTTCTGCAGCAGTTTTATTTCTTTAAAAAAGAAATAGTCATTAGTTTTTCCACAGCCTGTCCATAGCACCAGACAACTCAGTTACATCAGTCCTTTCTTTCCTTGCTCCTACATTCCTCATGGCCTTTTAGAGATCAACAATCAGTTTTGGAGAAATAGCATGTAATTTCTGCTTTATCATAGTCATTTTCTCCATTCTTACCACAATATATGTCTTTCTGTTTGGAGAAGGACTTTTTTTTTTTTGTCCCACGTTTTGAAAATAAAATTTTATGGCAGGCCAACATTTTAAATCTTTTCAAAGATCGGCAACAATGATGGTTACAATATAGACACATGTCTAAGGAAGCTATCTCCTTCCATTTCTATAATATATAGTTAAAAATTTTTTTTGAGTGCTTCTGTAAGTTTTAAGAAAACTGAAAAACACAAAAACTCTGATAATGAATGGCTGAATATCATGGGTAAGACTGACCATACCCCTCTTTAGAAGTGTTATTTACAAAGTATATAGGATATTTATCCTAAAGATCTTTTCATTTTCTTTGATAAAAAGTTTATAGACCGAATGGAATTTGCCGGAATTTACATTTGGACTGTCTACTACATAGGCAGATAATTGACTAAGGGCTAGTTTGTATTTCGATAAGATACGAATAATATTGTTTTATATTTCCTGCATTTTACATGTATTATAACTTCATAAAAATCAGGAAGATATTTTGAAACTCCATTTCAAAAATATGTAAAAGCTGGGGTAATTTTGTTGTTGCTGCTGTAATTTGATATATTGCTTAACATTCTGTTGAAAGCATGATCATTGGTAAGATCTGATAGAATCAGCTGTATGCTAAAATAGTTGAGATATCTATTACCAAAATTGCCCCATTTAGGGCAAGACATGATTGCAAGAGGAACTTTACCTAACAATTGCAATCAGTGTAACCTGGCTTATTGTACCCTCAATGAATCCCCAACAATAAAAAAAAAAAAAAAATTGCCCCATTTATTCACCCACAGGACATTTTACTTGCAACCTCTAAACTAGGAAATGTAACTATACTAAGTTTCTTAGAGATATGGAGGGAATGATACAATAATGATGTTCATTTGTGTGGTATGGCGAGCTAATTCAGCATCTACTATTTTCAACTGAGCATTGGCCAAAGGGGGGGAAAAAACCTTTTGATTTAAAGGACTGCCTGTTTCATCCTGAACTTGTGAGCTGCTTTCTCTGTGTAGCTTTCCACACTCCTTTTCTCTACCATGCCCAGTCCCCAGTTCTTCCCTTTATATGATCCATTATGCTCAGTTTTAGTTATTTTCCTTTAGCCCTATCATGTTATATCTCTCCACTTGTCATTAAAATAGCACAGTCATTTAGCTTTCCTTTGTTCGTCTGCATCATACTGGTGGTATTCCCTGACTTTTTAATGTCTCTTCCTTTTCTTGCATTATGGATGTTAACACCTGTTGTCTCTCTAAGGATATTAACTATGATATTTTAAACTTTTTTCTCTTTTCAAGATTGTCTCTGAATTATCTGAGTTTCCTTTTATGTTTGCTGCAGTCTCTATCTTTCACAGCAGACTTTCCCCTTCATATCTGATGACATTTGACTAGCTTTCCATAGCCTGAGCGTTATTTTATGATGTCACTTGAAGGACTGTGTGTGTCTCTGATCGCCTTCCTAGCAGGTAGGCCCTCAGTTGCTGATATTCTGGGAGCAAGGTGAGGAGTGTGTATTTCACTTGAATACTATCTCCTCAGCTATTTGCTTTGCTCCCACCTTGTTTTGAGGCTGATATCCCCAAGTCTGGGATTTCTGCATAGAGTAAACCTCTAGTCTTCTGCTTCTACCTGCTTAGCTGTGTAAATCAGGGGGATACAGCCATTCCTTACACATATGTTTCACTGGTCTTCCTACTGAAAATAATTTTGGACAGAGATCAAGGAGATTTCCTTCTTGTCATCTCTTACCAATAAATTACTCTGTTTATATATAATAGCAATTAAAAAAGTCAGAACTCCAGGAAAGATGTAGTAGTCAAAAAGAGCTTTCTGAGAAAGTTCCTTTTCTTTTAATACGATAGACATCAAAAGACTTTCATTTTCTACTCTAGAGACTACTAAGTGATAATTATATAGAGTATATATTTTGGTTGTTCAGTTTTCCTTCATTTTGTGTAAAAAAGATTAAACCAGTAATGTCCAATAGAAATATATTGCAAGCCACATGTATAATATTAGATTTTCCAGGGCGGCGCCTGTGGCTCAGCGGGTAGGGCACCGGCCCCATATGCCGAGGGTGGTGGGTTCAAACCCGGCCCTGGCCAAACTGCAACAAAAAAAAAAATAGCCGGGCGTTGTGGCGGGCGCCTGTAGTCGCAGCTACTCGGGAGGCTGAGGCCAGAGAATCGCCTAAGCCCAGGAGCTGGAGGTTGCTGTGAGCTGTGTGACGCCATGGCACTCTACCAAGGGCGATAAAGTGAGACTCTGTCTCTACAATAAAAAAAATATATATATATTAGATTTTCTGTTAGACACATTTTTAAAAAACAGATAAAATTATATATTTTACTTAACCCCTTATATTAAAGTATGATTTCAACAAATGATCTAAAAATATTAATGAAATATTTTACTTTTTTTTTTTTATTGAGACAGAGTCTTACTCTGTTGCCCAGGCTGAAGTGCAGTGGCCTCAGCCTAGCTCACAGCAACCTCAAACTCCTGGGCTCAAGCAATCCTCTTATCTCAGCCTCCAGAATAGCTGGAACCACAGGCGCCCACCACAATACCCAACTAATTTTTCTGTTTTTAATAGAAACATGGTCTTGCTCTTACTCAGGCTGGCCTCCAACTCCTAAACTCAAGGGATCTTCCCACCTCCGCCTCCCAGAGTGCTCAGATTATGGGCATGAGCAGCTGGACCCAGCTGAGGTATTTTACATTTTAAATACTAAGTCTTCAAAATCCATTATGTTCTACAAAATAGCCCATGGTTTCTTCTCCATGTTGAATGAGATGGCCCATCCTTGGGATACCAAACCCTGTGCCATCTTTTTCCAGATACAGGATTGTCAAACAGCACATGGCCAAGAGGGTCCAGTATACGAATGTAGAACTTTCCTAGTATCTTCTAATATATGCACCCCATTTTCGGTTCTTTCCACCTAATTCTCTGGACCCTGGAGTTCACAGACCCTAGATCTCTTGGTTCTGAGGGAACAGTGAGCTGTACTTCCACCAACACTCTGAGGCTCTCATCTCATAGCCTCATCCACTCTTACTTACCACCCTTTCCATTTCCAAATGTATTAAAATATCTTGTCCACAGTTCCTCCTCTCCTGTTCTCCGTGTTT
This sequence comes from Nycticebus coucang, assembly GCF_027406575.1. NCBI lineage: Eukaryota > Metazoa > Chordata > Mammalia > Primates > Lorisidae > Nycticebus > Nycticebus coucang. The sequence continues at coordinate 138,183,899 of NC_069785.1, read as the reverse complement.
TTGCAGATCAATATCTATTTTTATCTCTTTGATCATATTAGTAGGATATGGGGAGCTGAAACAGTAGCACATGTGGGCAGTCTGTCATAGGTGACCAGAAGTCGGTCAGATTAAAATAATAACCTTGGCATCACTGCTGTGTGATGGCTTGTGCGCCCCTTTAGCACTAAGTTTGTTTTCCAAAGTGTTCTGTCTTTTCTCTCAGAAGAGCTGATTTCTCTCTGGTCTCTCTTACTTATTTTGTTTTAAAAATTTAATGTTTATTGATAATATGAAATGTATACAGAGAAATACGTGAATAATTATTCCACTCATGAATTACCACAGGAGGCCATGCTTCTGTTACAGTAGCCCAACTGAGTAATAGAATTTTATTTACTGACTCCTCAGGATTCCCTCATAGCCTCTCTCCTGTCACTGGGCCCTCTCTCTTCCCCAGGATTATAACCTCTGTTTGTCCTTCCACATACTGATGTAGCCAGGTTTTGCACTTTATGCAAATTTGGCTTATATTCGTTATAGGCTCAATGGACAGTTTAGTCAGCACACTTTCCCACTTGGCTCTCTCATATTTATGTCCAGGTTCTTCCCATTCCAAATAAATTTGCTTGTGGCTTTTGTTCTTCCCTTAGAACATAACACTTGCCATCAAATGACTAGCCTCTGTTTCCATTTACCTTGGTGTGGGGTTGTACCATGAAAAGCAGCTGGACTACCCGCTGGCTGCATGAGTCTATCTCTCCTAAGGAGGAAATTGGCAAAAGATACCTCAAACTCTCCAGAATATGTTCTAAATAAGCTCCACATTCCATTTATTATGTTTCTGCATTCTTGGTGACAAGGAGGGGCGGGACACTTGGTTCTTCCCATAGAGGCATAGCAGTGCGCATGGAGCCTGATGGCAGTGGTGTGAAGTACTTAAAGGAGAATGATGTGAGAGCAGCTAGTGACAGCCTCCCACCTCTCCCACAGAGCGCTATCCTCTGAATGCCAGATGCTCCTCTTCTCAGCAACCTTTGAGGACTCTGTGTGGCAGTTTGCTGAGCGAATCATCCCTGATCCTAATGTCATCAAGTTACGCAAAGAAGAGCTGACCCTGAACAATATCCGTCAGTATTACGTGTTGTGTGGGAGCAGGAAAGACAAATACCAAGCTCTGTGCAACATCTATGGCGGCATCACCATTGGGCAGGCCATCATCTTCTGCCAGGTACGCTCTGCCTGTGTTTTCCCTAAAGGTGGAGTTAGGGGTAGTTACATGAGCAGGTGCCTTAGGGTCAGGCACCATGACCAGCACTTTGTGTGTGTTGTCTGGTTTAATTTTCAGAGCAACTCAGAACAGAGACTATCCATATTTTATGGACAAAGTTAGAAAGACTTAGTGTAATAGGATCTTCAATATGGTATTAAACTGTGGGCCTTCTCATTTTGGAGAGACTACTTGTAACACTTGCCCACTTAGACTTGTATGTTTGTTGTAGTTTTTACAGATTACAGATTTATCAGGTTAATTTTACAGATTAAGATGTTACTCAGGGGCAGCTCAAAGGAGTAGGGCAGCAGCCCCATATAACAGAGGTGGCGAGTTCAAACCCAGCCCCGGCCAAAAACTGCTAAATAAATAAATAAAGATGTTACTCAGTATTAACAGCACTCTATTTTAATTTTCATATTTATTTTATGCTATCTGACATTTTTTGTCACATATTTTCTCATCACCATGTAAACACTTTGAGCTTCATGAGATCAGGGTCTTATCCATCTCACTCACCTCCATCCCCACTGCACTGTTAAAGGATAGCACAGCTCTACCACTGGCAAGCCGTGTAAACTTGGACAAGTTGCTTAATATTTTTAAGCTTTGGGGAAGTGTCTGTTTTTAAAATGTTTTAATGAAATTAGGTAGCTACTTCATTAATTTATTGTGAAAACACGTGACCATGGTGTACAAAAATATGTCGGCCAGATGCCTGGCACGTAGGAGTTACCCTGGAGTGTCTGTCTGTCACTGTTATTTTTGCATTGTGTCCTTTGTTGTTGAAGCACCATGGGAGGAGGTGAGGCATATTTATCCCCATGTTATGGGTGAGAAAGCCACAGCTCTGACTAGTTGAGAGGATGTGACCTGTAGAAGCACGGGCAGACACAAAATTCCATTCCACAGTCTCACGTATGAGACTGAGGTGATCAAAGCTCTCTTGCAGCCTTCTCCCTCCTACAGTCACCCTGCATGTATGATCTTCCTAAATACAGCAGGCAGGTGCTTTAACCTGGGGTGCTGTGGGTGGGTTTTGCTTTTTCATGCAGACTCGTCGAAATGCCAAGTGGCTGACCGTGGAGATGATGCAGGATGGCCACCAGGTGTCCTTGTTAAGTGGAGAGCTGACCGTAGAGCAGCGAGCTTCCATCATTCAGAGGTTTCGAGATGGAAAAGAGAAGGTTCTTATCACGACCAATGTTTGCGCCCGAGGTGTGTGTGTGTAAAGGCAGGTGTTTAGGTGTAATTCACATATAACCAAATTCACTCTTTTGAAGTATACAGTTCGGTGACATCTGACAAACATAGTCTTGTAACCATCACTGTCCAAAACACAGCACATCTCCATCTCGCCTGCTTCCACATTATCTTTTGCAGACAGGCAGTCTCCCCATCCCATGGCCTCTGGCACCTATTGATGAGATTTGTCTGTCTGTCTTTGTGCCACATGACTGAAACATCAGAGCCTCTGTGTCTGATTCCCTCCACCCAGCAGTGCTTTGGGTTTCACCAGTGCTGTGTGTGTTAATAGTTTGTTCCTTTCTATTCCATCAATAGTTCATTTACCAGTTGATGGATGTTTGTAGTGTTTCTAGTTTGGGACTGTTCTAAATAAAGCTGTAATAAAAATTCATGTGTAGGCCTTTATGCAGGTATTTTTCTTGGGTAAATACCTAGGAGTGGAATTGTTGGGTCATATTACATGTTCAGTGTTACAAGAAACTGCAAAACTCTCCTGCAGTGGCTGCATCATTTTGTACGCCCACCAGCAGTGCAGGAAAAGTCCAGTTACTCTGCATTCTGGCCTGCAATGGGTATTGTCACTCTTTCTAACTTTAACTGTTCTTCCAATAGAGATATGCAACACTATCTCACTGTGGTTTTAATTTGTATTTCCCTAATAATTAATGATGTTGAACATCTCTAAGCTCTATGAGGCAGGAGGGGACCTTTATTTTTTCAAGGCAAGGGCCTTCCAATTTTCTTAATCCCTCCTCTATATCCTTGCTTTGACTTCATACTCAAAAAATGTTTCCCGGTTCATTCTTAGTTCGACAAGTAGAACTGAGAGGAGTGAGTGCTAAGCGCTACACGCAGGAAGAGTGTCCTGAAAAAGGGTGCGGCCACTGCCCTCAGGAGCTCAACACCTAGACTCTTGCCTATCTAGACTGGCGTGGTCTGATAGAGCGTCCTGCAGTGATGGGAATGTCCTGCTCTGTGCTGTGCAGCAGGCACCCACCAGTCATGTACAGCTCTTGAAACACCTGAAATGTGGTTAGTGTGATTGAGGGACTAACCATATAGGGAAGCATGATTCCATACCCTTAGAGAGCCCCAGATTCAAGGACCAGCACAAAGAGGGCAAGGTTCCCCATCTTAGCTTGTTTGTGCCGAGTGGGGAAGGCAGTGAAGGCCACAGAGGTCTTCCTAGGCAGCATTAGCCTGGAAAGGCTTTAAGGAAGAGTAACAGTTCTGTTGGATGAGCATTTACAGTTTGGGAAATGGCCAGAACTTATGAATGGAGTGTTGTATTTGTGAGTCAGACGAGAAAGAGATGAGACTTCACGTGACTCAGGGTTCTGAATTGCTTGTACTTTATCCTGCAATGGGTTCTGAACATAAGTATCTTGGACATGGATGTGGTGACCATTGTGGGAGAGATTTGAGGAGTGGCAGAAAAGAGAGGAAAACCAGTCTGGATGTTATTGTAACCATGGACACGGGGAAGGGATAAAACAGACCCGATGAGAGCAGTCGTCTTGGGATGGAGAAGAGCGGGAGCCCTGTGAGAGGGAGAGGAGGACACGGGCTAAAGGGCCTGTGGGACTCGGCAGAGAGGAGAGTGCCTGTCCCCACCTCTCTCTCTCTCTCACTGTACTTATTTAGACTTCTGTAGAATCAGCCTTTCTTGATACTCTTCTCTCTAGCATCACAGACATCACAGCATGCAAGTGAACTGCCCAAGCAACAAATCTGTTTCTGTTACATAAGCCCAGTTGACTTACAAATTGTCTCTGTCAATGAGAGTTCCCTCAGTAACTGTGATGCAGGATCATACAGTGTCTTTCCTCTTCTAGGGATTGATGTGAAGCAGGTGACAATTGTTGTGAACTTTGATCTCCCAATAAACCAAGCACAGGAGCCAGACTATGAGACCTACCTTCACCGCATAGGGCGGACAGGGCGTTTTGGGAAGAAAGGCCTCGCCTTCAACATGATTGAAGTGGATAAACTGCCACTGCTCATGAAGATCCAGGACCACTTCAGTGAGTAGCACCACCTTTGCAGCACGAGCTTCAGACGGCTAATGCTGACAGCCCCACGTGTGGGGAGTTTGAGTGTGGGGACTCGTTGGAGTGTGGAGGCAGAAGCCAGGAGTGGACAGTCTCTATCTGACAGGCAGAGTTGAATATGAGACAGGTGATGATTTAATTCTTACATGGCAGTTGAAAGAAAATTTAAAAATCATGTAGAATTATTATGAGCTCATGTTTATATGTTATAGCTCATTCTAGAAACTAGAGCCAACTCTTGCATCCTATAAAGAAATACCAAGCAAAGTAACAAAGTCCTTTAAGATTATCTTCTGTCCCTAGCTTCCTCTTTTATTAATCCTTTTATTTACCCTCTTCTCCACCCTCCCAGAGAGGACATTCCTGAATTCAGAGGTCTATGGCCCTTCCTCCAGCCCCCCTCTAAACGAGGTGAGCTCTGATGCTGGCCAGCTGCAACTCTAGACTGGCAGATCATGCTGATGGAGACACAAAGGGCCTCACGACTAGGGTATCAGCTTCTCAGATTACCCCATGCCTCAAAGCCCATGGATGTGGCTGGGGAGCAAGGGAAAAGGAAAATCTCCACCTTCTGGGATGGTAGTCCTCAACCTTTGTGGGAAGCAGGGAAGTACCCATAGGCACACATACGGAATATAAGTTTTAGACGTTTTCAGACTGATATAGCACATCCACCTACCCTTCAGGGAAGCAGGTTAAGTGCCCCTGTGTCAGGGCAGAGGGAGAAGGAAGCACTGAGGCCGCTATGACTGTGCTGAGCTGAGCGCCAAGGACCTGGTCTCAGGAGGTGGCCGCAGTGGGGACCCCTCTTTTCCAGCCCTCCTCACTTCTCCTTGGTCCCTTTTCCACCCCAGATATGTACTTTCTTTGGTCTGGTACACTTGGCACTGCTTTAGTGAGTATTGGTTGGTTATTTTGGTGGCATTCTTTTCCATGTGTTCCTACCTCAAGGCTTTCCATGCAGTGTCTTCAGAAATTCAGAGTTGGATGGAATGAAGCTACATTCAGTCTGGAGGGTAAGACTGGTTCCATTCTCTTTTGTTCTTTTAGACAACAGTATTAAGCAACTTGACCCTGAAGACATGGATGAAATTGAAAAGATTGAGTATTGAAGAAAGAACTTTATTATTTGTAAAATATCCTAATTTATGTGAGAATGTTCCCATGGTTTTGAAGGTAAATTTTTTTATGTTGAGGCTTTTTTGACGTGAAACTGTCACAGGTGGCAAAATAAATGTCATGGCACTCTTAGTTTTAAGACCTGAGGTCTTTTCAAAGCCTAATTTATGTGAAACATATGATCCTTTTGAATAAAAAAAGATTATTTCTTTTTCTAATCTTTTTACAGGTAAACATCTTTGTGTGGGCTAATGGGATATGTGGATTTTATTTCTGTAATCTGAGCAGATGGAGCTCTTGTGAGCATCTCAGAGTGCCACAAGAGGGCAGTAGAACTTCACAGGTTTTAGGGTTTGACCAGGAAGAAAGCCTTAGGTCTCGCCTCCCTCAAGACTGCCCCTTCCAGCCATCACTGTCTCCCTCCCTCACTCGCTATTTTCCCCCAGGGGTACACGCATGTTCTTAAAAGTACAGAGTAAAACCTTTAAAAGGTGAAACCTTTTGGAGGAGAGTATTTTCTTGCTTTAAAGTTTCAAATGGTATACAGAATTTCAGATTTTTTTTTTTTTTTGTAGAGACAGAGTCTCACTGTACCACCCTCGGTAGAGTGCCGTGGCATCACACAGCTCACAGCAACCTCTAACTCTTGGGTTTACGCGATTCTCTTGCCTCAGCCTCCCGAGCAGCTGGGACTACAGGCGCCCGCCACAACGCCCGGCTATTTTTTTGTTGTTGTTGCAGTTTGGCAGGGGCTGAGTTTGAACCTGCCACCCTCGGCATATGGGGCCAGCGCCCTACTCACTGAGCCACAAGCGCCGCCCCAGAATTTCAGATTTTTTTTTTTTTATTTTGATTCTTACTGTCTTCAAATTAGGGAAGATTTACTCTATCATCAGTTATTTCATAGTCTCTGAAAATATGGCTATATTATAGGCATTTCTTAAAAATAGGCAATGATGGGTGGCGCCTGTGGCTCAAGGGGTAGGGCGCCGGTCCCATATGCCGGAGGTGGCAGGTTCAAACCCAGCCCCGGCCAAAAGACAAAAAAAAAAATAGGCAATGAAGGGTTGAAAAAGCAAACCCATTTGCCCTATTAAGAAGTAACATTTCAGGGAGCCAAAAGGTTTTGCTTTTAAGAACATAGGGTTATATCAGAGAATTCTGGATGTTTTCTTACAGTCCCATTAAGAAGCTTTGTATTTCTCACATTTGCTACTCAAAAGTAAGACAGTGAGTTTGAGAAAGTGGGGTGTATAGACACTGTTAGGTAATTGCCCCAGAGAAAGCCCCTCCCCCAGAAAAGCCTCTCCTGTTTTCTACAGACCAAAATTCAAACTTATGGCCTGCCCCTAACACCTTTTCCAGCCAGGGCAGTAACTCCTTATTGGCTATTCTACCATCCCATCACCATTCTAAGACTTCCCCTAACCGAACCTATATAGCTCTCTCTCGCACACGTGCTCTCTCTCCCCTCCTTCTCTTCCTGTCTCTCTTAGTCTCTCCTCTCTCCCCCTCTCCCTTTCCTTTCTCTCTTTTCTCCCCCTCTCTCTCTCCTTTTCTTTCCTCTGAGTGCCCCCCCTTTCAGACACTACCCCCAGAAAGCTGGAGTGGCTCTTGTAGCTGGAGCCAAATACCAACTCTGTCACAGCAGCAGACTATAGCAATGGTGTCAGCAAAGGCTCCTGTCACCCTGGCAGGATGCTGGTTTCTGGCATATCTGCTTTGATATCCTACTTACTTACCCCCACACACATGTCTTATCCCTAAGTCCAGGGCTCAGAAACACATGACAATCATTGTGCCCCCTCATTGAATAGGAGGTACTTAACTGTGCATCCTTTCTGCCAACCCTCAAGGAAGGGAGTGAACCAGACATAGCAGTCATCCCACAATCCAGTCCTCCTCACAGCTTGCGAGGCCCACTAAAGAAAGGTTGCACAGCACGGGGGATTAACCCTCATCCTGCCAGGTGGCCTGCAGTGAGAGTGTATATTAATAGCACCTTCTCAGAGTGTATGTCGTCCTGCCTTGCAGTTGTCCACCTGGGTCCACTGAGTCAGCCTTCCAGACCCAGCTCATCACCAGAACTATCTGGATGCCTTCTCCCACTCAGACAAAACCACTCTCAAAGACACAGTTCAGAAATACTTACATAAAGGATCTGAAAGTACAAGTAAAGCATAGGCAACAATGGCCACTGTCTTCAGAAAGAGACACTAAGGCAGAGTGCAACCCTCAGAGACAGAACTTATAAAAAACAAAGGCCCCACTTCTGAGCGTCCCCCTAGCTCTGCTCCTGCTCTGCCTGCCTTCGTCCCTGCCACCCACGTGTTACAGCACACATCAGTATTTGTTCTTGTCAAGGAAATATTTTTCTTTTGCCATTTCCTCATTCATTAACATTTTTCCTTGAGGTTTTCCATCCTAGTTTTGAACCCCTGTTATATGACACAGGATAAATTAGTGTTTTCAGGACCCTTTGCCCTCTCTGACTAGTTGAGAATTGAACTGGACTTTCCACCACACTCAGCACCGCTTTTGGTGTCCTAAATAAAACTTTATGCTGGGGTGTCCAACCTGCAGTCCATGGACCCCATGCTAATTTTGTGAAGATTTTTTTGCTTATAGTGTGAGATATCATGGAAAGTATGCATGGACCTTTTCTTTTGATAATCCTCTTTCTTTAGTGTTTGTGTGTTTCCCATGTGGTCCAAGACAACACTTAGACTTCAGTGGCACAAAAAAGTAAAAAATCTTGGACAACCTGCTTACCCACCCCCTTTCCAGTTCCCATCTCTGGTAAAATGTCTACCAGTTATTATGAGCATCTTCAGTGATTTTCATTGGGCACCTATTGCCACAGGACTGCAAACAATGGGCATTCTTTGCCCTTCCCCTGGACTACTCCTCAAACCCTTCTACTTCACTAACATGGAAGGCAGCACAGCCCCCTGCTCTCTGCACAACCACAGATGAGCTAACACTGACTCAGTTTGGTAGGTCAGCAACCCAAAGGCTGTGCTGCAGGGCGCAGCTCCTGGGTCAGAACTGCGAGCAACTTAAAAGGCCAGGTCAAAGTCATCACTCTAAAGTCTATCTGAGGAAGAAGTAAATGGAGAGGCAAGAAACAGATGATTTCCAGTGCATCTGAGCTGGGTCAATCAGCTGTGTATTCCTTGGCACCACACATTAAGCCAAATCATTAGGTTTCTCGTGGCTATCTTCACACTGTTAGCATATTGAATCTACACTTACATAGAGCAGGACTGTGATTTCCAGTAGATGACTGAACACCTTGCCTGGGGCCCAGCCACTGTGATGTTACAGGCTGGAGCTGAGGCAACTATTAATAATAGGAAAGGCAAATGAGTTACTCATTGTCTGGGAGGGTGTCTGACAGTTCCTGCTCAAGAGACATTGCTTTTGGTCTTAAGAAAGTGTTTATCCTCCTCAGAAAACCTTAGTTGCCATGAAAACCACTGGGCTCTGCACACATGATGTGGAAACCTTAGAGTATTTCTAGGGTGGGGCCAGGGAGGCAGAACAGTGAGCAGTACCTTTCCAGCCACAGTGAGACAGGCTGGTTTTGTCAGCCTTGGTGTGGCTCCTGGTCCTCTGACTCAGTCTCCTTCCCTTGATTCAAGTAGGAGGCTGGACAAGAAAGAGGACCCAAGAGAGACAAGCCAGATGCAGGGAGGGGCTGCACTTCCCAGCTCTCTGAGCCAGGGCTCGGCTCTGCTCCACCCCATGGATAGTCTGTGCACCTGAGCCTCCCGGATGACCTGAGATTGGGTGCATGCTGGTTTTACCAAGGCAGTAACAGAAGGATCATATCTTTCTAATCCTAGCCCCTCCCTCCAACCCTCAACCACCTTGAAGTAATAATCATGTGTATCAAACCCCTCAATCATTTTAACCCACAAGCTATGAACTGTCACAGTGTTGCTATATGCTGCAGGGCGTACCAATTTTCTGCTCTAGAAAAAATCCAAAAAGTATTCCTCACCCCAACATTTTCTCTACTTTTTATCAATGGCCAAGGGAAGGGTGAGGTGCTTTACCTCTCCCTTCTGTCTGCTCACTCCTCTTCCTGGATCCTGCCTTCTCACTTTGCCATCCTCCTCTGCCCTGACAGGTCCGTTGGAGAGATGGGCTGGCTATGCCCTGACCTTGCCCATGACCTCTCCGTCCCTGTCCCTCGCTGTGATTCCTGGTGTCTACTTGAAGAGATGCTGTTTGAACCATTGTCTCAAGATGCCTGTCTTCCTCTGGTTCCCCTCACTGCTTTGCAAACCATCATTTTGAAATGATAATTTGGGTAGGGTTGAAACACCATTCTCCACTCTTTTTTTTTTTTTGAGACAGAGTCTTTGTTTGTAACCCTCAGTAGAGTGCTGTAGCGTCATAGCTCACAGCAACCTCAGACTCTTGGGCTCAAGCAATTCTCTTGCCTCAGCCTCCCAGGTAGCTGGGACTACAGGCACCTACTACAGTGCCCGGCTGTTTTTTTGTGTTGTTTTTTTTAAGAGACGGGGTCTCGCTTTTGCTCAGGTTGGTCTCGAAGTCGTGAGCTCAGGCGATCCACCCACCTCAGCCTTTTAAGGTTAATTTTCCACCCCTCCTTTAAACATTAAACTTTTAGATGCTGCTTATGAATCACAGGAAAGATGCCTGCCATAGATGATTCTTAGCTTGAGAATCTGCTTTTGTTTCTGGTTCTTCCCATTGTTTGTTCTGGCCCTATCCCACACCAACCCACCCTTTCTAGGATGTCTTGGACAACTTCGTACTCCTCACTCCCTCCTCCAGGTCAAGCATCTCTGAGTCCCTTGGGAAGCCCAGAGTGCTGGGATTATAGGCATGAGCCATGGCATCTGGCCCACTCTTGCCAAATTTAACAAGAAATTGAATGTTCGTTGATTGCTCTAATTCAAGCTTTGACATTCTCACAGCAGCACAGAAAAACACACAACAATAATGAATGAACACCATTCAGCAAGACACCACCACATGTTGACATGAACACAGCTATGAGACACTGATATACCAAGGTTATGAGACCTTACTGTGTTGTTTGTGGCAGTGCTGCCAGTGTAAGTGCATGGTGACAAGTTCTCGAATTTGTCACCCCTCGTATGTGTGAATTGGTTTTTTCCAAATATATTTACCTTTTGTTTTTGTGTTTTTGTTGTTTTGTTACTGAGACAGACTCTCACTCTGTCATCCTGGACTAAAATGCCATGGTGTCGTAGCTCACCACAACCACAAACTCTTAGGCTCAAATGATCCTCGCGTCAGCTTCCCGAGTAGCTGGGACTGCAGGCGTCCACCACAACACCCACATAGCTTTTGTGTTTTTAGTAGAGATGAGGTCTGGCTCTTGCTCAGGCTGGTCTTGAACTCCTGAGCTCAAGTGATCCTCCCTGCTCAGCCTCCCAGAGTGCTAGGATTATAGGCATGAGCCATTGCACCCTGCTATTAACTTTTTTTTTTACTGATAAATATATTTTCTCAGTCTGTCTGCTTTTTAAAATTTGTTATAGTTGTTTCACACAAAATCCCTTGATTTTAAAGTAATGAAATGTATCAATAATTTTGTGCCTTTTTTGTCTGCTTGTTATACAATGTTACTACAATGTTCACTACTCTAGAAAACATTTCATTTTCCATTATTGTAATTTTTTGTGTTAAAATGATATCTTACTTTAATCCATCTGAAATTTGTTATGATTTGAGGCATATCAAATTGATCACATTTAAAAAACGTTAACTAATAATTCCAGTACCAATTACTAAGAAACTTATGCTTTCTCTTTTCTTCTGCTATTTCCTTTACCATATTGAATTTCTACATATCTTGGTACATACAGAATTCTGGGTATCTACTTAATTCCAGTTTATTTTTGTTTCAGTACCAGTTTTAAGTATTACTGTTATACATGGGTTATTATGAAAGTTTTGAGCTAAGCCAAGCCAATTGAAACTTGCATAGGTGTTCAGAGGATACTGCTGGAAGTAATGGACCTTAACACAGTCTGTCTCGCAACTTTGGTAGCGACCCACGTATAACGTGTTTTAATTTAAGGATCTGTCCCCCCTCTTGGTCACTTAAATTCTCTCTCATATTTTAAAAATGTATCATTGACCGGTTTACTCTTCAAGATTAATTTTAGACCCGTTTTATCAATTTCTGAAAACAACTCTGGCTTTTCATTTGCATCCATTTGGCAGTAATAATTTATTCAGTCCATGTATTCTTTTGTGGAGAATTACAGACTAGGTCTTTCTTGTCTTGGGAGGTGTGCTGGGAGCAAAGACACCTGAGCCAAGAGGCTGTGCTGGTGTGGGCAGAGGCAGGGTGTGGGCAGAGCAGGGCCTCCATGACCAGCCAGCCGGCCAGCATCCCCGAGTACCCACCAGAGGCGCCCATGCTGCGGGAGGAGTGGTGTGTGTGGACATGGGCCGAAACCCTGGTTCATGCCCAGCTGCACAGTGAACCTGCTCTGTGGCCATGGACAAAGCCTTGCTCCCCCAGACCCTTCCCACTCTACAATCCTGTTCAGCTCCAATGCTACAGCCCCCTTATGGCTGGAAGGCAGGGACCCTGCCTAATGGGTCTGGCCCTCTGTGGCACCCAGCACCCTACAGATACTCCGCCACTATGAGATGAAGGAGGGCAGTGCCCGTAGCTCAATCAGCAGGGTGCCGGCCACATACACCAAGGGTGTCGGGTTCAAACCCAACCCAGACCAGCTAAACAACTGCAAAAAAAATAAAGAAAGAAAGAAAGAGCCGGGTGTTGTGGCGGGCGCCTGTAGTCCCAACTACTTTGGAGGCTGAGGCAAGAGAATCGCTTAAGCCCAAGAGTTTGAGGTTGCTGTGAGCTGTGACGCCATGGCACTCTACCAAGGGAAACATAGACTCTTTCTCAAAAAAAAAGAAAGGAAAGGAGAAAATGGTGTGACCCCACTTCGTAGAAGAGCTTTGACTGAGCCAGTACATTTTAGAACACTGTCTCAAATTTAATTTCCAGGGGTCTCATTAACCTGCAGATTTCTGCTTTAGTAGGTCTGGGGTGTGCTGCTGCTACTTCACAGACCACTGCTTGAGTAGCAAAGTTTTAGAACATATTGAGGTGAGAATTCTTAGCTGATAAAAGAAAAGTGGTGCGGAAGCCGGTGTAGGGGAGATTAAAGTCCTGCACACAGCTGTGAGCTGTAAAGGCATGTGTACAGACAAGAAGTTCGGAGAGACAGGCCGTCCGACACACCATACGCTGGTATGGTTGCGGGTGACTTTCTTTCACGTGTTTGCTGCTATGAAGTGTTTGCTAGGAATAATTTCAAAGAAATCTCATAATGAAGGCAAAAAAAAGCAGTTCTTCATCCTCTGCCATCCTGAGCCACCCATTGTCCCCACACTCTGCACTCCCACAGCAAGGTTTCTCTCTGGCTGGGAGGTTTTCAAAATGTTTTCAAACTGCCTGCTTGAGTTTGCTCAAGTTTAGAAGCATTTGAGGCTATGGCCTGCGCCCAGAGGGTGAAAAGGGACAAGCTATCCCATGTCTGGTGCAAATGCTACCTTCAGAGCAAGAAAGAAACCTTCATTCCACTGCCAGAGTTAACCCACCCTCAGACTAGCCACCAGCGACACCCCATGCACCTACAGAAGAGTGTCCAGAAAAATCTCTGACTTATTGGAAGAATAATAAAATAAGGTCAAAGCGCTGACAAGTTTGTCCTTCCCAGAATCTGCTAACACCCACCCATCTGACCCCCTTAAAGTTTTAGTAACTTTCCCCTCCACGTTTGTAGAGGGAGAGGCAAACTGTCCTGAACTGGCAGAGAGTTCTATTCAACATGTTTGGCAGTAACCGTGAGTTCTGGAAAAGATTTCTGTCTTCAACCTCTGGTACTGCCCATGTTAGCTCACTTAAAACAACTGAATAAATGAGGTCACTTCCTCCTGTCTAGTGGAGCCCAGGGCGGCACAGCACCCAGCTGGGGCCCTAAGGCAGTGTGCCAGTCTCAATCACTCAAGCTGAGCTCAGCCACTTTATGTGTGTCTAAAACCATCAAAGGAGGGGGGTTGGGAGGAGAGAGACCTATGGAATGGATGGCGTGACGGAAACTGCACTTGGAGTCCAGGGTGCTCAGCTGAAAGCGTGAAGTTAGGGGTTGATTTGAAAGGCTCCTGGTGCTGTCTCTCCCGGCCAGCAGTCTTCCGGGCAAGAGCAAGACCCATGGCTTTGAGTCTGAGCTCCTTGAAGGGCTTTTCCAAAGAGGTTTCTCCATGCTAATGATCCTAATATTTGAATTTTCCTTCCTTGCTAAGTTATCTTTTTCTTTCCTGCTGCCCCACTACCATGAAGACTAGGACCAGCAACAGGGCCTGAAAGGGAACTCGGGCTCTGTCCTGGAGGAGGAGTCTCTGGGCCAGGCCAGTCCATTCCTCTTACATGGGCACAGGCACAGGCTCGCAGGCAGTGGTGTCGCTGACCTGCCACAGCATGCGAGAAAAACAGGTCCCCAGAGCTTCTCACTGCACAGTCAAGCACTGGAGGAAGCGAGCCCACAGGCCAGGCCTGCTGGAGCTGCAGGACCTCAGTCCCCACCTACCCCCACCTGGTTATATTTTTAAGCTGTCTACCCCTCCTGGCTTATTCTTCCCTCCTCTCCTAACAGTGTCTTTCTGTGACAGAGCACATGAAATCAGGCTCAACCTTTCATGGCCTAATTAAGAAAGACACTAAGGGGGCGGCGCCTGTGGCTCAGTGAGTAGGGCGCCGGCCCCATATGCCGAGGGTGGCGGGTTCAAACCCAGCCCCGGCCAAACTGCAGCAACAACAACAAAAAAAAAATAGCCGGGCGTTGTGGCGGGCGCCTGTAGTCCCAGCTGCTCGGGAGGCTGAGGCAAGAGAATCGCGTAAGCCCAAGAGTTAAGAGGTTGCTGTGAGCCGTGTGAGGCCACGGCACTCTACCCAAGGGCGGTACAGTGAGACTCTGTCTCTACAAAAAAAAAGAAAGACACTAAGGGGCAGCGCCTATGACATATATGGAGGGTGGAGGGTTCGAACCCGGTCCCAGCCAAACTGCAACAAAAAAATAGCCGGGCGTTGTGGCGGGCACCTGTAGTCCCAGCTACTCAGGAGGGTGAGGCAAGAGGATTTTGGGCCTAAGCCCAAAAGCTGGAGGTTGCTGTGAGCTGTGATGCGACAGCACTCTACCAAGGGCAACAAAGTGAGACTCTATCTCTAAAAAACAAATAAACAAAAAGGCACTAAGTATAATATGAACATTTGCATCAAGAAAAACATCTTGAAATTCACACATGAGGGTGCAAAGAGCCAGTGCTTTCTTGTTTCTCTGAAGCTCCTTGGGTGAGGATTCAGAAGTGATGGGAAGGACCTAGTAAATAAGTGAGCTCTCCATTCTCTAGAGCAGGGCAGTCCATCAGAGCTTTCTGCAATGATGGAAATGTTTCATACCTGTACCATGCTGGGAGACAGTTCTCTGTGGGCTGCTTGCATTTCTACTCATTTTTGCAAGCAGAGGCACTGCCTGACTTTGTTTAGAACACTTTTCAAAGGTATTTGTATATAGCCAGCCTTCTAGAAAGACAGACAATGTCCTCCCTGAGAGCAAAGGGCAGGATTCTTACTGCCCATCACAACAGGTACAGGATCCCTGGATGCACAGGGCCTTATATGGCAGCTTTCTGTGTGCTGGTAGCCCTCCGCCTTATTCACAGCCCTGACAGTGCTGGAGCTAGGGATAGCATGTGGTTACTCTGGGCACTGATAATGTGATAAATAGTAAAGTCTTTTGTCTCTGACCCAGGAGTCTTTTGCTAGCATTCATGAAACTGACAGACTAACTTATTAGTTAACAAATAGGGTAAAATATGGGGCCCTTTTTATATCTCGACACATTGTCCAATACATGTGGCTGTTGAGGACTTATGACTAGTATGGTTTAAAAACTAAACTTTTAGTTTACTTAATTTTAAATAAGCACATGTGGCTAGGGGCTACCACATTACACAGCACAGCTTAAAATGTGCAAGCACAACCTAGAACAGCCTTTGGTCAGGGGTGGGTAGCGGGAGCTCCCTTATTGAGAGGCAGTGGAGATTCAGGTGACCTCTAGGTTATTTACTATATTTTGCCATGTATAATGCACACATTTTTGCCCAAATTGTTGAGAGGAAAAATAAGGATGCTCATTATACATGGGTAGTACAGCTCAGAGTGGGGGAGCCCATTGAGCTCATGGGGTTCCAGTCCAAAAGGATCGGGATCTGAGCAGGCCGGGCTGAACACCACAATCAGGAGCAGGGTGGTGGCAGGACTGGCAAGGTAGGCCATGGTCATGAGGGGCAAGGGCCAAGGTCTGAGGCCTTGCCACGTGGAAGAGACCGGGAGACCCGTGCAGGCCCCAAGGACCTGCCTGGCTGACTGTGAGCCAGGTGGCCTCAGAATCTCCTGCCCTACAAACCACACCCACATCCATCTTGGCCGTAGTTCCCAGGGGAGGTAGGGGTTCCTGGGAGAGAGGGAAAGGACAGCCTTCACAGAGGGGCAGCTGCAGGAGGGTGGTGCAAGCTTCACATTTACCAGGGGAGCAAGCAGTACCCCACCAGATGTGTCTTTACAGGCAAGAGCCAGCCACTTTCTCAATATGCCTTTTTCCTGAAAGTTTGAGCCAAAACCATAGGTGCGCATTATATAGGGAGTGAGTTTAACAGCATGAAATACGGTGGACTATTGTCTTTTGATGATTCTGGAGCTCTAGAAAGAATGGAATTGTGAAGGGACTGAGGGTAGAGAGACGCCCTTTATTTTTATTACATCCAGAGAGACTTACTGGTAGAATAAAGAGAGGAAAGCCAAGAGAAATAAGGACCACATTTGAAGATCAGAGATGGAGAGATGTGTCTGGGGTGGGATAGAATCCTTCTGAAGGAGGCTTGGAAGCTGGAGAGAGCAGATGTGGCCTGAAAAGGTGAGCACAGCAGTGGTCCTTGAAGAATCTACTCAACACTGCCCCCGACCCCTGCTTAGGAACGTGTCCACCTGCCCTTTTGGCTGAAGTCCCCCTTTGGCCCCGCTCAGCGCCGCAGCCCTTGCCCCTCTACCCTCTTGGCTTAGAACAGCCTCTGCTCTGATTTCGGTTCAGGCTCAGCTCACTGTGGCTAATCGGGGGAGCTGGGGCCTACTGGTGATAGACCAGCTTCTCATTTCAACAAAGTTTGTGAGGAATATTGGAAACAGCTGTGGGCTGCATGACTGTGCCAGAGTGCCTATGGGGGGCCCAGTGTTGAGGTGGAAGAGTTGAGTTGGAGGATACCAGGCCAAGAGTCTAAAGGGTGCTTTGCCACCAAGGACTGCCATAGCCAGTGAGCTCAGAGCCACCACAGCCCCTGCTAATTGCTCTTGCCATTAGCAACAAATTTGGAAAGCCATGTCTTTACTGTGCTTGGCTCCAGATGTATATGCTCTATACTCGCTTCATAATGCTGGGCTTGGGCTCTGAAAATCCCGTTTTTACTTGGCCAGCTGCTCCCGGTTGAACTCAGCCAACAGGGGCCACTAGAGGGAGGCTTTGGGCTGGGGGGAAAGATTAGCCATGCAACTTCCATTTTTCATCCCCTGGAAGCAACACCCCCAACCCCACCACTCGACATCCTTCACCCCAGCATAGCAGGTCCACCCTGAACCTGTGGCTGGATTTAGTTTGTGGCTTTTCTAACACTTAAAGCTTCATTCTGCTCTCCACCCCTCCCAGACATGCATCCCTCCCCTCTCCCACGGCTGGATGCTCAGAGACACTGGTGCCAGCTCAGCAGAGGCCTGGGTCCTCTAAAACTTGTCCTCTAGTTTCTCAGCCTCAGGCATGGTTGCTGTGCCTGCAGTTGGTCAGGTGTCTTCACATTCCCTTATTGCCTTCAGCTTACCTAGTTAACAACCGTACACTTAGTTATCAATTCTTCATGTTAAATTCTCTGTCACCTAACTGTTGTCA
Organism: Nycticebus coucang; assembly: GCF_027406575.1. Taxonomy (NCBI): domain Eukaryota; kingdom Metazoa; phylum Chordata; class Mammalia; order Primates; family Lorisidae; genus Nycticebus; species Nycticebus coucang. The sequence continues at coordinate 138,166,206 of NC_069785.1, read as the reverse complement.
ATTGTCTCTCCTGACAGGTCCCCAATTGACACAGGTGGTGAGGCACTGAGGTCTTCTGGGCTTTGAGGGCTATTGCTCTTGGCTGCCCTGCAGAGCGATCTCCTCCCTCCTCCATTCCCAGAATTATTTAGCTGCTGGTTCCCAAGGAGATGCCTGACAACCACTAGTTGCCAAGCCTCCCCCTGGAGTTCTGCGGAGACCTTCTGGAAACTCCCTGCTCCTTGCCACTCCCCAGCCAGGGAACTTGGGGAATCTAGCCAAGGTGGGTGGAGAACACTGTGGGGAGCAAAGGCCTGAAGATGGAGAGAGAAACCAGAGGTCCCTGGCCTCCCCCACAGGCCTTCAAGGCCTGGCCCACCCTTGAAGGCAGGCTAAGGGCCCGCCTAGTGGGCTCCCCAGAGCTCTTTGCACAGACACCATCAGAGCCAGCCAGACTCCAGCCAGGGCTCTCCAACCAGACGCTCAACCACAGAAAATTGTCCCTATATTGTCACTCCAGACCTGGTAGAAGCCCCATTGCCAGCTGGGGCAGAACCAGCGAGGAGCCTGGGAGCTAAAGGGCCAGGAGCCTTTATGGGGGAGGGAAGTTGAGCCATCCTGAGCATTTCATGCACAGGGAGCAGCACAGCACACACTGAGTGGAGCCATGCCTCTCCCCAGGCTGCAGGCTGCTTCCTAACAACCATGCTAATCACCATAGGGCGATAGGTGTGATCCTGCTCCACAGACTCAGCTGTGCAAAAGTAGCCCTTCATTTCATTAAATCAAATACCTGTGATTGACTCCATTACTGACCCTTTTTCTAGGGTCCTACCAAAGTACAGAAAATTCATTGCTATAGTTTGAATGTGTCCCCTCCAAAATGCAGGGGTTGCCAATGTGATAGTATTAGGGAGAGTGGCCTTTAAGAGGGAGTTAGGCCATGAGGGCTCCTCCCTCTTGATGGGAGTAGATGCCCTTATAACGGAGCTGATCAGAGGGCACTTGCCTCTCCTTGCCCTTTGCCTTCCACACTGTGAGGACACAACAACAAGGTGCCACCTTGGAAGCAGAGCGCAGCCCTCCCCAAATAAGAAGCCCACCAATGCCTTGATCTTGTGCTTCTCAGCCTCCAGAACTGTGAGAAAATAAGTTTGCATTCATTATAGATCACCTTGGTCTCAGGGGTTCTGTTACAGCAGCATCAACAGACAAACTCAGGAGGCACCCACCCCAGGGGGAGGTCTCAAGCCTCCTCTTCCAGGCCGGTGAAACGGTGTGGCCACCAGTTACTCTCCTCTCCTTTGTCCTTTGGGTCATGATCTGTCCTCTCCAGGCTCCTCTTCTCCAGGGACCTACTGGCCTCTGACTTATCCCCAAACTCAGGTAAATCTCTTCCTTTCCACTCTCATTCTCACAAAGGCACTCTCCTTTCCCCTCTCAGCCCTCCACACAGCTTTTCAGAGAATGTGGCCATTGTGGAACTAGTGAGATGTCAATGCTGGTGTCCAGGGGCACTGCTCTGCCTTTAAAGCCCTGGTGGCAGTGCTGAACTGGAGGCCTGGTGCAGCAGCATCTGTGCTGTCTTTGCCAAAGTATTTTAAAGAAAACTAAGGATGTTGTGACTTCTTATCCCTGAATGTTTGGGTATTCATTTTAATTATCACCACACATAACAAAATTAACAGTGATTTCTCAACATTGTCTAATGAACAATTAGCCCCACTTTATAGAGGACAACTGAGAGCTGGAGTGGGTGAGCCACCTATTGATATTGGTCTGAGCCCTGGTGTAGTTCCAGGGCCTACTCTTTTTCCACACATGCAGTCTGGCACAGCAGTCTGTGCTTTCTAAGTCATCCACCATTCCTCTCTCACAACAGCCTGAAAGGCATCAGGGTGGGTATCATAATCCTAGAGAAACAAGCATTGTGCCCACCGTGCCCAGGTGGGGCTGGCTATGGATGGGCTGTGGGAATGGGGAGCAGTGAAAGAAAGGTTAGGTCCCAGGCAGGACTGGCACCCCCAGAAACCAGCCTCTTCCCCGCAGCCCTCACAGGTCCTTCAGCCACTGTCACAGCCTAGGCCTGGGCGGATGGCATCCTCCCCTTCCTTCCTCTCCTGATCTGCTCATCTCCCATTCCAGCCACTCCACCCAAAGGACTCTGTTTCCTCTCCAGACTCCCAGGAGCAATTTACAGTGACCAGGCAATGACCCCTACCTGTCCTCTGTCCTTCTTGCCCTCCTCCCCCCTCTCAGCCGTGAGCACCTTTGGGGACATGTTTCCTCTCCAGCCCTTAGCACATCTGCTGGGAGCCCAGCAGGCTGGAGTTGACCTTTGACAGAGCACATGTGGAAAAGCCATTTGCTTCCAGGAGCACCTGCTTCCTTGGCCAGCCCATCCGTCCATGTGCGCCCATGTTCTGCTTCTCCCAAACCCTGGGACTTCAGAATCAGGATTTAAAAAGTCACAGCAAGCTGGAGAGCTGGATTAAAACCCATAGCTCAGGGTGGCACCTCTGGCTCAGTCGGTAAGGCGCCGGCCCCATATACCGAGGGTGGCGGGTTCAAACCTGGCCCCGGCCAAACTGCAACCAAAAAATAGCTGGGCGTTGTGGCGGGCGCCTGTAGTCCCAGCTACTTGGGAGGCTGAGGCAAGAGAATCGCTTAAGCCCAGGAGTTGGAGGTTGCGGTGAGCTGTGTGATGCCATGGCACTCTACCGAGGGCCATAAAGTGAGACTCTGTCTCTACAAAAAAAAAAAAAAAAAACCCATAGCTCAAAAGGAGGGGCCTGCAGGCTGAATCAAAGTAGCAGATATGGGAGTGCAAGATGAGAAGAGGCTGAGGGGCGAGCATCCAATGCCTGACCCACTCTGCAGCAGCCACTGCCTGTACTGAGGGAGAGGGAGCTGGAAGGAGGCGGCAGCAGTCTTTGCCCATTCCAGCCCGGCCACTCCTCATCAGAAGCCAGGGGGAGACTTGTGGAGTCACCTTTCTTCTTGGGAGAACCGTATCCGCCAGCCCTCCTGAGGGCAGTGCTCTGGCCAACGAGCCCTGCCCCACTCTGCAGTCTCGCTGGGTGGTTGAACATGGCCCAACAAGGGCTGAAACTGAGCGGGACTCCCGGTATCCCTATCAGATGAGGAGTGCGGCAGTCCCTTGGGTCCTAGCCAGAGTGCATGGTAACTAACTGAGAAAGTCCTAAGTGGGGTGCAGCACAGGTCCTGGGAAATAAAGTCATCAGGAGGAGGGTGGAGAAGGGTCCCCCCATCTGTCAGATGTGAACAGTAGCACTTTCCATGGAGTTACTGCATGTTGCATGAAAGTCTCCCAATTGATCGGCGATGCAGAGAAATGAGTCCTGCAATGAAATTGAGTAATAAGGAGGACCACTTACACTCTCATGGCAAGTGGCAACCTTGCTTTATTCTCCACCACCTTTTATACCCACTACTGCACCTATACACCATCAACCTATAATCAATGACTTTATCTTACAAAATCGGTCTCATGACCAGGTTCAACAGAGCCCGGTGCCTAATCAATCTATGGATTAACTGATACACATTCCATGACCTCACTATAAGATTACTTGTTTAACTTTTTAATTAAAACCATGCCTTAAAATACTTTCCTTAAACAAAGATAAGAACTTCAAGGGAGGTGGTTGCTTAAATACCACACCTTTCACATGACCATCAGGAAGCAGCAATCCATTTCTAAAAACAAACAGGAGATCGCTGAGATATGCAGCTGTTTTGCTTGCAAGCAGCTGCCCCCTGCAGCCTTTGTCTCTCAGGCATGTACAGCCTCAGAGGCCATTTTATGGGGTTCATCCAGGTCTCTCACTGAAAGTCATTAGAAAGATTTCCTGGGCGGCGCCTGTGGCTCAGTCGGTAAGGCGCCCGCCCCATATACCGAGGGTGGCGGGTTCAAACCCGGCCTTGGCATAACTGCAACCAAAAAATAGCTGGGCGTTGTGGCAGGCGCCTGTAGTCCCAGCTACTTGGGAGGCTGAGGCAAGAGAATCACTTAAGCCCAGGAGTTGGAGGTTGCTGTGAGCTGTGTGAGGCCACGGCACTCTACCAAGGGCCATAAAGTGAGACTCTGTCTCCATAAAAAAAAATAATAATAAAAAAATAAGAAAGATTTCCTGCTTGCCTTTCCAATATGGCTCAAGTAAAGGCATATATAGGCTTTCTGCCTATACTGCAAGCACCTGACACCCACTGGGATGCTGTGAGTGTTCTATAAACGGTGCCTATGTTCTCACTCAGGTAAAGAAGAGAAGAGCAGGATGCGCTGTTTCAGACACTGAATGACTCCCACCTGGAAGAGGGCGTTGAAGAACTCTACAAAGCCTCAGTGAAAGAACTCCCCAAGGATGGAGTGCCAGATTCCAGTCCAGCCTGAAAAGAAAGGGGGCAGGAACCAACACCCACGTGCTCCATGCGCTGTGCCAGGTGCTCGAGAGGGGCTAGAACGTGCACTGACAGCTTGTTCATCTGGTAACCTGAAGTGGCAGTTATCACTACCCTCATTTTAAAGATGGGGCCACAAGACTCAAACAGAGTGGTAGACGTGGGAGTGCAAGATGAGAAGAGGCCAAGGGGAAAGTGTCTGTGCCCTGTGGGAGGAGATGGAAGGCCTCTTGTCAGAGGTTGTAGAAGGGCCACCTCAGCTGAAAGGGGCTCCCACTGGCCGGTTCTGAGCCTTCAGTCTCCTCCAAAATTTCACGTCAAATCCTGCAAGTCTGGGTCTTATAACCGCCTGGTGTCAGGCTTAGTTGCAAGACCGCTCCAGGGGTCAAGCCCAGGTTGCTCTGAGCCACACAGTTATCCCTTTTTCCCTCTAAGTTCTCCCTCAGCAGTGAAAGCAGGTGCTGATATGAGCCAGGGGACCCAGCAGGGCCATGCAGGAGGCCCTACAGTGAGGAGTGACAGGGCTCAAGCAGGAGGAGAAGTCTATAGCTCCACCTGCCCCAGGGCCAGGCCACTGAGCATACCCAGGCAAAGCACAGGTTTGGGCTACCTTGGCTCGGCTGACACTCCTCAGGAAGGAGGGAGGGAAGATAGGGAGGCACCTACAACATCCAGCACAGGGCCTTGTGGTCCGGGACACAAAGGAGACATTTGTAAAACTCATTATGTGCATTCTTCAAGTAGTTTAATTTTAATAGGCAAGAGCTATACCTGCATAATCTGATTTATTACTCTCAAAATATTACATATGCTGGGCAAAGTGGCTCACATCTGTAATGCTAGCACTCTGGGAGGCCGAGGTGGGAAGATCCCTGAGCTCAGGAGTTTGAGACCAGCCTGAGCAAGCACCAGATGCCATCTCTACTAAAAATAGAAAAACTAGCCGGGCATTGTGGCAGCAGGCTCCTAGCTATTCAGGGGGCTGAGGCAAGGGGATCTCTTGAGCCTAAGAGTTTGAGGTTGCTGTGAGCTATGATGCCACAGTAATCTACCGAGGGTGACAAGGGTAAGACTCTCTCAAAAAAAAGAAAAAAAAGAAAGAAAGAAAAAGAAAAGAAATATTATATAAATGAAAAAACTGAAACTCAGAGAGATCAGGAAATATGCTAAGGTCACACAGCAGCAAAGAGACAAAGCATGTCTTTCTCCCACGGTGCTTCTTGGTCTCTCAAAGCCAAGGAGCAGCTCTCCTGTGTCCCCTGGCACCTGAGCCCCTGCAGCAGCAGAGGCGGGGCCTGGCCTGCTCCCCATTTGGCCATATCTCCTCTTCTCTTGACGATAGGGGCTGTGGCTCTGCCCCAGGGGCCCTGGCCTGGCCAGCCAGAGCACAGGATTGGGGGTATGCTTTACCTTTGCAGTGGCAATCTTATACATCAGCTTGACTGGGTCACCTAGATATTTCATCATACACTACTCTGGATGTTTCATGAGGGCAAGTTGGGATAGGATCAATATTGGAGTTGGCTGGATCAGTAGGCAGGTCTCCTCCATCAGGTGAGGGTCTATTCAGGCCCCAAAGGTTGAGTAGGAAGGACCCCACCCCCGCCCCCGCCTGGCTGCCTAAACTGAAACATCAGTCTTTTCCTGTCTTTGGACTCAAACTGAAAATCAGTTCTTCTGGTCTCAAGCCCACTTACTACAGAACTTGGAACTTGTCAGCTTCCATAATTGAATGAGCAAACTCCTAGCAGTAAGTCTCTTTCTATATATACATATGTCCCATCGGTTGTTTTCCTGGAGACCCCTGACTAATACATGTCCCTGCCAGAATTTCCTTTCTAGGATCTCCCTTATGGGCCCAAAAACCCTGCCTCAGTCTCTGGGATCCTGCTGCTCCCAGCTGGGAGGAGGCTGGGAGGGACACCAACCCCACAAGCAGCCCAGATTCTGGCTACAGACAGGAGGGTGTTTAAAGCTCCTAATTCACATTGCGCACCCTTGGAGATGGTGGTACCAGGACCCCACTCTGTCTCCACAGGAGCATCTAATGGAGTTCAGAAGACATCCCCCTGGTTTGGGAAAGGGAGGATCAAAGTGAGTGGCCCATATGGTCTGGTTGTTAGAGTCAGTCAAACCTGTTACACTGTGGGAGCCTGGCTCTCAGGGACAACTGCCATCCTGCTCTACAGTTGAGGGGGGGATTGAGGGACCTTGGCCCTGGGTTGGGTGTGAGTGGGACAGAGGCCTGTCCAGAGAGCTGCCTGGCACTGGACTTTGACAGCCCTCTAGGCTAAGCCTGGTGAACCTGACACCCCCTTCTCACTGTGGCCCAGGAATCGCACCAGAGGGTGGGAAAATCTGACCTTATCTCGTGTTGTTGTTCAAACTTAGCCAGGGTGCCGGGACATGCTGAGAGAGGCAGAGAGAAAGAGGAGGAGCCCAGAGGGCTCTGAGCAGCCCAGAGCCCATGCAGTGGGAGGTTTGGAGGGCACACCTGCTGCATGCTGGGCACCATCACCTGTGTGTATGCAGTGTGCACATATATAATTATAGCAAACATATGTGAGAATTATGCCAATTGCATAAAGTGTTTAAAAAATAAAAGTACAGCTTGAACTGTAACCCTTACCCAGGTCAAGAAATAAAACATTAACAACACCCAAAACCTACCCCCCTTATGCTGATATAAGTTTTTTCATTTGATAGTCACAATTCCTTCCACAACAAAGAAGGTGTCATTTAATATTATCCTACTTACCTACAAGGAAACTCACTTTCAGAGGCTCAGAAATATCCTAAAGTTGCCCCCAGCAGGTTTCCCACCATTGCTCCACCAATCTGCCCCCCAAAATGTGAGGATAACACTAGGGTGACCCTCACTAGCCTTGTGGTCAGGAGTCCTAAGTTGGGCAGAGGATTGGATTTGATGAAGTTGGGGGCCTTTTCCAACTGCATTCAGTGACTCTAATTTTACAGTATCCTTCAAATGAAAATGAGGGGAGCTCTTTGTCCTTTCCCCTGGGTCTGCCCTAGCTGAGCCTCCCTAGCCCAGCTATGCATTATGGATGGGGGTGAGTCACCTGGTGAATAATCCACGAGGCAGTGAACGTAACAGGAGAGCAGGGCTGAGGCAGTGGAAGGACTGAGGTTGGCAACCTGAGCTAGACCCCATCCTCCCAGGGGAGAGGGGCCCAAGGTCAGGTAGAGAATGGCAGGTAGGTGGCCCTAGGGAGATGGAGCCATGGGGGACCAGAGGAGCTGGCACAGACTGCTCAGCCTCCCATTGCTGACCCACCTCTGCCTTCTGCCTCTGGGGGCCTCAGGTGAGTGATCCTCAGAACCTCCTAACGATGTTCATTCCCCATTTCTACCCCATTATTTTCCCCTTCCCTCCTTGGGGATTCTTCCTTTTCACTTGCATAGCCATTTGCAGAGGCTCTCTTCACGTAGTTTATCTGCTGGACATTTAACCAGCCTGTGCTGAGCACCTGCTGTGTGTCAGGTAGGTGATGGCAGCCTGATTCCCCTGAGGGCCGCTGTCAGGTTGTAAGCTTAGGACTGACATGGCCAGATCTTGTTTTCAGAAAGTTCCCTGGTTTGGAGGGGCCTAAGGGCAGCTGGGAATCATTGCAATAGTCCAAGTGAGAAATGCTAGCAGCTTAGGCCAAAGCAATGTCCATGGGGCTGGAAAGAATCAAGTCTGAGTTAAGGATGTTTCTTCTTGGATGGTAGAACATCAGAATTTTGCCCTCAGTCTCCTCCTCCAAATCCATGCCTGTCTGAGAGGTTCTTACTTCTCTCTTTGGAGAAGCTGATAGCAGTGAGAAGAGTCAGAGACTGGGAGTCAGGTCCCCAGCCCAGCTCCCCTTCAGAGTCTTGAGGGACATTAACTATCTCACAAGGTCGTCAGGGTTCAGGACGACAGGGCAGGCCTGTGAACTTGAACACATTCCCATGCAAATCTGCTGAAGCTCACAGTACTTTGTAGTGTGCAGGTCCATCTGGCCAGTCCAAGGTGCATGGACTGAGTGCTCCATTGGAGGAGGGCTGGTGGCTCAGTGTCCCCATGACCCCAAGCCTGGCGCTCCACATCGGTCAGCAACTGAACGAGCGCAGGGTAGGCTCATGCAGGCCGCTGTCCTCTGCTCCTGGCTGCAATGGGACTGCAATAAAGTGGGATCAGCACTGGGATCCTTCGGCAATCCTCACACAAAAACTTCCAGACTGTGAATTGCCCATGGCCCTGTAGATCTCCTGCATCTCTAGGGTCATCACTGTCACCAGGCTGATCACAGACTGACCTTAAGAGGCACTTATTGAAAATATTGATTTCTGGGCCGAGTCCCCCTCCCGCAAGGAGGTTTCTTCCCCTACTGTCTGAGATATAGCCCATGAATTTATACATTTATTAAGTTTTCAAATGGTCCAGTGACCCGTGAGGGCTAGAGATCCTCTGCTCCTGTCCACTTTCTGACCTCAGCCAGCCCCTTCTCCAGCACACCCAAAAGGGAAACCCTGTGGGCTCCTTCAGAAACTGTCTAGCCCCCAACTCCACATGCTGTGTTGTCTTTCTGAACCCTGCCTGGTTGCAGGACTGCAGAACAACAGACAGAGGCTCCAATGGAGACCGTGCAGGAGAGCCCACAACAGGCCAGACTCCTATGTGGCCCCTTGTCTCCCCAGGCCAGCCCCGTCTGACCCCCAAAGCCCCTGCAGAGGAGATTGTGTCCATCCAGGGAGTGCGGGGTAGCTCTGTGGAGCTGACCTGTGGATCCAGGCCTGTCCCCCTGGTGGTCCTATGGAGCTTCACTCCCCTGGGCTCCCTGGTTCCCTGGCCTGTGGCTGTCACCAATGGAGTTGTGTCAAAGGTGGAGGCCGGAGCCTCGACTCTGGGGGTCGTGAGTCTGAGGAACAGCAGCCTGGTCCTGGAAGAGCTTCAGGAGAGTGCCCGTGGCCACTTCCTGTGCCAGGCCCTGCACACATCCAACAGCCAGCTCCACGCCACCTACTCCTACCTCACACTGGCCGTAGTGGGTGAGGGGCCTAGCTGGGGTTGCAGCCAGACTGCTGCTGCTCCATCTATCTGCGCACACCTCCCATCCTCTTGCATGTTGGGCCCCGGTGCTAAAGGGCACCATCTTCCAGGGAGAGAGGGGACCAGATCTCCAGGAAGGGCTGGTGGGCAGGGGTGGGCTACTGGACACAGCTGGACACAGCCTGAGTCTGCAATAATGGACGTGGGCCTCTCCCTCCTCTGGTCAGTGCCTGTATCCAAGCCTCAGGTATGGCTGAGTGACCCATCTCCAGTGGAAGGAGCCTCCGTGGTGGCCACATGTGCAGTGCAAGAGGGCACAGAGCCTGTGGCCTTTGCCTGGCAGCATCGGGCACCACAAGGCCCTGGGGAGGCCTCAGTGGGGGTCACAGAGCCGCTGCTCCGGCTGGATCCAGTGAACCGGACACACCTGGGCTGGTACACATGCAATGCCCAGAACGCCTTCAGCGGGCTGAGCAGTGACAGAACCTTCCTCGATGTCATCTGTGAGTTGAACTGGGGGACACAAGGGTACACCCACCTACCCACGCACCACACTTGGCCTCAGAACTCCCAATCCCCTTGCTGTATCCGTTGGTGCAGAACACCCCTCTGCTATGGGATTTTTAAGCTTCTTCAAAAGAGGCATCATGGGCGCCTCTTCCTTGGAAAATATTCTTTTACTCACACTCTCAACTTTACTGGACCTGAGGGACAATCTGGAAGGTCTGCCTTCAGAGAGCCAGAAGGTCTCTAGGGGAGCAGCTGAGTCCTGAGCAAACAGAGAGAGGGGTCACCATGGGAAGGGAGGGCAGCAAGCCTAAGGGTGGAAACCAGAGGCCCCATGTGGAAGACATCAAGACGGTTCAGACGCGGCAGCCACACTGTGTCTGAGGTGACTTGAGATGTGGCTAATCCCCCCTGTGCCACAGACACAGAGCAGATGCCTGCGTGATTCTGAAGATAGTCTGAAAGCAAGGCTGTGAAATAGCTTACCAATAACTTTTATATTGATAACATATTGAAATAGTCTGGGTATATTTGGTTAGATTAAAATTAAAACCTAGGACAGTGCCTGTGGCTCAAAGGGGTAGGGTGCCAGCCCCATATGCCGGACGTGGTGGGTTCAAACCCAGCCCCGGCCAAAAACTGCAAAAAAACAAAAATAAATTTAAAAAATTAAATTAAATTAAAACCTATTGGTGGAGGGTTTTTTTTTTTGTTTGTTTGTTTGTTTTGATTGATTAGGTGTGAGTATTTTTACTTTTTAAGATTTATTTATTTATTTTGAGATAAAATCTCACTCTGTTGCCCTGGGTCGAGTACCATGGCATCCACGGCTCACAGCAACCTCAAACTTTTGGGTTCAAGAGAGTCTCTTGCCTCAGGCTCCTGAGCAGCTGGAACTACAGGCACCCACCACAACGCCTGGCTAGTTTTTCTATTTTTAGTAGAGATAGGGTCTGGCACTTGCTCAGGCTGGTCTCAAACTCCTGAGCTCAAGAAATCTACTGGTCCCATAGTGCTAGGAGTATAGGCATGAGCCCCCGCATCTGGCCACTTTTTAAGATTTAAAAACTTAAAACACCTGCAGTTTGCATCCATCTATTGGACTATGCTAGTCTTGAGGTTTAAGGAGCCAGCGCGATGGATGCCCCCATCTGCACCTGCCTTCCAGGCACTCTAGGAGGACCCCAAGGGCAGGCCAGGGATGACCTTGGGAAAGAGGCAGGAGCAAGGCGAGCAGGAGAAAATGCAGACTTCTGCCGAACTCAGGTAGCACTTCCCAGACAGTGACACTGAGTTGGAAATGCAGGAGGGAAGAGAAGGTGGCCCAGGAATTAGAGGGCTGGCTTCTGGGAGCACACTCAGGGCATCATCCACTGGAATTTCTTCTGTCTTCGGTCCAGAGCAGCCAACCATCCACGATTAAGGAACCCCTGAGTGCCAGGCACACTGGGGTCTTGTCACCCTACTTCTCTCTCGCCTAGCAAACTCTCATGCAGGCCCTACCTTAGCAGAGCCCTGCAGTACCTCAGGGAAGCCCCCAGCCCAGGAGGGCTTGCTCGGCCACTTTGCACCATGCTGTGCGTATGGCCTGGACCCCAAGCTCCTGGAGGACCCAGTGCTGGGTGGGAGCATAGAGCCAGTGTGTACACAGGCTCATGTGTGGATGCATTGAGAGATGGCCGTACCCATGAGTGAAGAATGGGGTGGTACGACGGGTCCTCCTTGCCTTCCAGATGGCCCTGACAGACCCATGATCACCGTGCAGCCACTGGGACTCAGTGAGGAGGGGTTTTGGGCCAGTGAAAGGGAAGAGGTGACCATGAGCTGCTTGGCCGCATCCAACCCTCCTAGTCAGTATGTATGGCTCCGAGACCACCTGCAAGTCCACACTGGGCCCACCTATGTCATCAGCAGTGCTGGCCGCACCCACACTGGCCTGTACACCTGCCTGGCTCGAAACACCCACCTGGACACCCACACTCAGACTACCATCCAGCTCACCATCTACTGTGAGTGGGGGAACACCCAAACCTGACCTCGGGTCAGCCCTGGCTGCAGCCCCCGCAGGCCGATGCTGGCCCCGTGCCCTGTGGGAAGGAGTGCTGAAGTTGGGGAGCAGGTGTCTATAGAGAACCAAGTGGAGTTGCAGGCCAGGGAAAGAGGCTAAGAAAATTGCAGAAAGGGTTAGTGGAGGGAAGCCCTGACTCTACATAGTCCTACCCATAGTGATTACCCTACGGCCCTGAGGATTGAACTGAGGCACAGAGAAGGGCAGTGACAGTGAGGCCAGGTGTCCTGGCTCCTGGGTGCCCAGGGGCAAGAAAGATGACAGGAGTGGGGCCTGTCCCTGGGACTTCTGAGATTCCTCAAGTTCTCTGAATGCCTGCCCGACCCTTAAACCCCTACCCCTTGACCTGAGTGCTCAGCCTTTCTCTCACCAGCCCCATAAAGGCCCTTGCCCTTTTCCCTCTCACCCACTTCTCCTCACTTCCCTGCTGTGCACCCCAGGCTTCCTCATCCCATTTGGGCCTGGGCACAGGGCACTAGCAGCAGAGCCACATCCATTCACTCACTTCCTGCCCAGATCCCCCTGAGGGATGGCCTTCCTGCACTCTGCTCTCCAGCCCTGGGGCTGTGGCTTTCCTCTGCACCTGGCCTGGGGGGTTTCCATCTGCCCAGCTGCAGTGGGAAGGGCCCCTGGGAACTGGCCCTACTGCCCCCACCAATGTCACCTGGCGTCACCCAGCGGCCCAGCTCCACAGTGGCAGCACCTTCACCTGCAATGGCCGGCACCCAGCTCTGGCACTACCCACCTTCTGCAGGGTCATGCTCTGTGAGTGAAAACAGGAAACACCAGGGGTCTGACACTCTGGGCACATCGTGGGGAGAGGTCTGTGTAATAGGGAGGTGGGTAGTGCTTAGCTCCCAGATCCCGCGTCCCACTGTGCTCTGTGCTCGCACTTCAGGCTCTAGGCCCAGGACACCTAACCTGCCTCGTGCCTCCAGGTTCTCAACGACCTTACTCTTTGCTGCATGTTGGCCTTGAAATATGCCTTCAGCCCTGTCCCGGCCCAGGGAGCTTTTCTTCCCCTTCTTTGCCTGGGGACTCCACCCGTCTGCCAAGACAGAGTCCAAATGTCCTCCCTGAAGCCCCAAGGAGTTTGACCTTCTCCCTGTATTTTAGCATACGTTGAACCTTAATTGTTTGCGTAGTGCCTGCTCCCACTACTAAAGGATGAATGAATGCATGCATGAGTAGGGGGGGTGATGGAGGCAAAAGTGAGTGAAGGAATACATGAAGGAGAGGGCACAAGGCAGAGCAGCCTAGCCCTGCCTCCTCCCACAGGGCCATACTGAGCCATCATCCCTTCCAGGGGAGCCTCCCAGGAGCCCCACCTGCAGGACCACAGCCGCAGTGGGCAAGCAGGGCATCGTGCTGAGCTGCGAGTGGCCTGGAGGGGAGCCCCCAGCCACACTGCGCTGGCTCGATGGTGAGCAGCAGCCCTTGGGCAGCAGCAGCCCCTCTCTGGCTGTCCACTTCCTGCAGGCCCAGGAGGATCTGGCTGGCAGGGAGTTCATCTGCCAGGGCACTCACCCACTCAGGACCCCTGGCTATCACTGCCAGCTCCAGCTGGGTTAGTTGGGGCGAGGGACTCCATTCTGGGTGGGGAGGGGTGTAGGGAGGGTAGAGGGAACTGCCCTTTGGAACCTGGATGAGGGGTTATACGGGGCAGCTGTGCTGGAGTGGAAAGTGAGTCAGGAGAAAGTCACCTCAGCCTCCAGGGTCTCAAGCGGGTTTTGCTGATCCATAAATGAGGGGTTATTCTAGGTCAGAGTAGTGCAATAAAGACATAATGTGAGCCATGTATGTGATTTTAAATTTTCTAGTAGCCACATTTAAAAAAGTAAGTGAAAGTTTATTTAATTCAATTTATCCAATATGCTATCATTTTGATGTGTAATAATATAAAAAATTAGTGAGTTATTTTACATCCTTTTTTTATCCTGTCTTCAAAATCTTGTGTATTTACAATTATCACCCGTCTCTATGTGAACTGGCTGTTTCAAGTGCTCAGTGGTCACAGGGCTGGTGGCTACAGCAGGGTCTAGATCTTGTGGGAAACTGTATCCCTCATTTGCACTGATCTGTATAAGGGCGGTGCCCACTTATATTCTTTTTGGTTTTTTTTTTTCCTTTTGAGATAGAGTTTCACTTTATTGCCCCGTGTTGCTGTGGCATCATAGTTCGGCAACCTCAAACCCTTGGGCAATTATCTTGCCTCAGCCTCCCAAGTAGCTGGGACTACAGGCGCCTGCCACAATGCCTGGCTATTTTTCAAGATGAGGTCTCACTCTGACTCAGGCTGGCCTCAAACCTGTGAGCTCAGGCAATCCACCCACCTCAGCCTTCCAAGTGCTAGATTACAGGCGCGAGCCACAGCGCCTGGCCCACCCACTTATATTCTTGACTTGCACTAATGCTTTTCTCTGCCTCTCAACTCCCTCCATTTGTTTTGGTCTGGTTCCTCTCTCTGGCCCTGTCAGTCTGTTTATTGCCAACTCAAAAGAAAAAAGAATTAAATATTGAAGTAAAAAAAAATGTGAGCAAAGCAGAGGAGACTTCACCTTGGACATTTCTCACATAATAGGTTACCTCTCGGTTTCCAAAGGTTTTGTGACTAGCATGTTTTCAGGGGCTCTGAGGAGGTCCTCAACCCCAAAGATTTCTTTCTCTATTACGCATTCTCAGGGCAGGAAATTCCGTCATAGGAGATTCACTGACACCTGAGAGTCTGGGTCTTAATAAGAATCAGTCTATAAAACTGATACCTGCTCTGGGCCTAGCACTGAGCCCTGAGGAACTGAGGCAGGGAGGCCTGAGAAGGTGCTGGGAGGGATAGGTCATGCAGGGCTGAGCAAGGCAGGACCCCCCCCACCCCGGGGACCTGAGGTGAGGGTAGGGCAAGGAAGGAGCTTGGAGAAATACTGCTATCATCGGCATACCCTGGGGCAGACTGTTGACAGGAACTTGGCACAGAATGGGAGCCCAAATGAGAAGTCAGGTTAGCCCAGACAAGCTTCACTGTCAACTCCACTCCACAACCTCCCCCGTCTTTTCTCCCCTCTCTTCTCCATCCCTTCCACCACTGGCCAGCACCTTACCCCTGACTCTTCCCACTAACTGGAGCCAGGACTTGTTCAGCCTCACTCTCTGCCCTTGCAGAAGCTCCACAGCTGGTCGTGGCTGAGCCCCAGGTGTCAGTGCTGGAGGGGGGAGAGGCCTGGCTGGAATGTGCCCTCCAGGGAGGCACACCACCTGCCCAGCTCCTCTGGCTGGGACCCCAGCAACAGCAAGTGGGGGCAGGCACCTCTGGATTCGTGCTGCACCCCGAGGGCACCCAGCTGCTCCTTGGCATCAGAGATGCCAACCCAGCACACCACACTGGCACCTACCAATGTGTGGCCCGCAATGCAGTGGGCAGCCGCAGTCAGCACGTGCTGCTGGAGGTCCTGAGTAAGTGAGGGCAGTGTGTGCATGCAAGATGCGGGCTGGGACAGCAGTGTTCTTGTGGTGCCTAGGACTAGGAGCAAAGTCACAGGAATTCTCTGCTCCAAAATGTGACCCTCTGCTCCCTCAGTGAACTATGTGAGTGGGATTTGGTATACTCTTGAATACAGGGAAATAGAACTTGATGCAATCAGAATAACCTTTCTTCATTTTACAGATGAGGAAATAGACTAGTCAGGTCTCCGCACCACACTCTAGTGCCTTTTCCACACTGCCAGGCTGTCTGTCCCCAGGAGCAAAGCTGGGTGCACAAGCATACGTGGCTGTAGGTCCAAAATGTTTGTGTCCCCACCCTTGTCACCAGGATATCCAGCTCCTCCCAATGTCACCATAAGCCGCCTGACCTACGGGAGGCAGCGGAGGGAGGTGCAGCTGCAGTGGGCCGTGGCAGGCCCCGGGGACCTGACAGGCTTCCTGGTGCAGCGCAGGCCCAGCACCGCAGGCCCAGGAGCTGGGGCTTGGGAGACGGCTGTTAGCAACATCCAGCCGGAGAGCAGGGGCATGCGACTGGGAGGCTTGGACCCAGGGGTCCTTTATGCCTTCCGCATCCTGGCTCTGAATCACCACACAGCTGGACATCCCTCTGAAGGGAAGATACCAGGTGCTGGGGTCTGTGCCACAGAGGGCCTCAACCTTTCTCCAGAGACCTGGCCCTGGTTCATCTCCTTTTCCATAGGCGTCTCCTCTCTACTCCTTTGCTTCTTTCCTGCTGAAATCCCTCAGCCCAGCCTCTGTCCTTTCCTCCACCCTTTCCTCTGGGTCCTCAGGTAATCTCCACTATCCTTCCCTATCTCTTCTTGATGGGCTCAGCAGCTCCAGGCCTAGGGGTAGGAACCCTACTTCGCAGGGAAGAGGAGGAAGAGGTGCTGGGGGTCAGACAGCTGATAGGAGCCCCGCTCCGTGCCTCAGTCTCCCCTCCTGGGTGCAGGCGGCTCATGGCTCCCTGCTGGTCCCACCCTCTCCTGGGGGCTCCTTACTCCATGGCATATTTCCCTCCAGCCCCAAGCTGCCTGGATGGCCAGAAACGGGGGACTTGGTGGGGCACTGGTCAACAGCACTGGGTAACTGAAGCACCTCTTCCTTGGGAGAGCCCTGAACTCCAGATTCTCTAGCAAGCCTTGTTCTTGGTCCCCACATCACCTGAAGGGGATCTGGATGAGCAGCCACCCTAGCAGCCACTGTCACTGTCACCCAAGTTCTGCAACAGCTCTAAACCACACCACTTGTGCTCTCCTCTCCCAGTGGACCCCCCCTTCAGCGCCTATCCAGCAGTGTTGGGTGCAGCAGGCACAGGAATGGTGTTGGCAATGGTGGCCTCTCTGCTGGTGTTCCAGTACGCTGCCCAACACCCAGAGACCTTTCCCTGTGAGTGAGGGTCTGAAGGCAGGAGCTGCTCAGCCCCACAGTGTGGTCAGGTCTAGACCTACCCAAATGGGCGGGGTGGCGCTTCCATAACTGAGACCTCTCCTCAATGCTAGATAGTGTCCTTCTGGTCTCCAACCCCCAATTCAGATATCTACAGGGGAGATGTCCCTTCTGGGCTTCTGAGACACTAGTATGAAGCTCTTTGGGAAAGGGTCATTTTCCCAGGACCTGCACTGGGTTGCCCAAATAATGCTCATTTTCTTTTCCTTCCTCCAGGCCTTGGTCAGCTGCTTGTTCCCACGTAAGTGCACAGCCTGTAACTCTGGGGTGCCTCAGCTTTCCTCAACTGGAGAGGAAGACTAGAGAAGTTAAGTTGTCACCAACTTTACTTTCCCACCTCACCCCCAGGGCGCAGAGACGGCCACAGAGGGGCGCTAGGGATGGTACTGAGGCACAGGCAGGTGGGCATAACTTCATCCCAAATGTCCCCCATGTACAAGGAGGCTGTTCCGAGTGTCCTCTGGGAACCATCTGAGACACTGCTGAGGTGTCTCTTCTTTGCCCACATAATGCTCTTTGCAGGCCTTGAAATCCTGGCCACCACCCCAGGTTCAGATCCTGCACAACAGTCCACTGATGTGCCAGTAAATGTCACCATCACAGTGACTGCAACACCATAAGAGGAAGGTGTGTCTGGGCTCGGGGAGGGCAGGTAGGATCTGGCAAAAGCCCCTCTGACAGACGTCAGTCTTTTTTTTTTTTTTTTTTCGGTAGAGACAGAGTCTCACTGTACGGCCCTCGGGTAGAGTGCCGTGGCGTCACACGGCTCACAGCAACCTCTAACTCTTGGGCTTATGTGATTCTCTTGCCTCAGCCTCCCAAGCAGCTGGGACTATAGGCGTTCGCCACAACACCCGGCTATTTTTTTGTTAGTTTGGCCGGGGCTGGGTTTGAACCCGCCACCCTCGGCATATGGGGCCGGCGCCCTACTCACTGAGCCACAGGTGCCGCCGACAGACGTCAGTCTTAAGGTCCAAAGTCATAAAGACACCAGCTACCCCTTCCTGACTTAATACCCAGTCTTTCCAATCAGGCAAGGCCCAGCAGCTGTGCCCCAAGAGATAGGGCTACAGCCTGTGGAAGACAGAAGTGTCACGACGAGGAGATACACGAAACAGAAAGCTCGCAGGGCATCGCAGGGAAAGGGAAGGCTGTGGTACTGGGAGCCATCTTTGGTACAATAGAAGTATGAGCAAGCTAGCTGCTGCCCAGAAAAAAATCTGTGTATTGAGCAATTCTTGAATAAATTATGCCTGTTGTCTGCACTAACAGAGGCTATTCAATTGCAGCTCCCAGCTGACTGCTGGGTCCCAGGTTTGGCTAGTGGAAGCAGCAAGGTGTGCATGTCTGTTTTCCCCAAGGGACTGTGCTGCACTCAGACTACAGCAGGGTCTGAGGGTTACAGATGCAGCTGCCCGCTACCAGGCCGAGGCAGCTGACTGACAGAGAGCAGGGCTGCTCCAGAGTCACACTGTCAGTTGCCAGCGTGACTCACCCAGCTTGCCTACGATCTGGGTGAAACACAAATGAATGCCTATCTCACTGACTGGAGGAGTCCGAGTTGCTTCAGCAGGGGACCCAGAATTGCTCTCCAGGAACAAGGGGAAGGGCGCCTGTCAGAAAACAGAAAAACTTAAGTAGCTTCTTTGCTTCTCACGGTTAGGCTTTATAAGAAAAGGGTTTCAGCTTCCCTCAAAGCTCTAGAACTGGGGCTAAGGTTTAAAGAAGGCTTACGTGTTATATAGGAAATAAAATAGAAAAGGGCTGTAGTCATCAGAGAAGCCTAACAACTCCAATTTTTTTTTAGGGCAGTAAAACAAACTTCTTGAAGAGGCTAAATTTCTACCCTGAAGTTTATGCAGATGAGGCCTGAGGTTAATGGTAAAATGAAACAAGTGAGGGGCACACTCCTCCTCATCCTTCCAAACTCTCTCTCATCCTCTTCTGTCCAGGAAAATACGCTGAGGGGCTCTGCCTGTCTCCCCATAGTACCTCGGCTGGTGTATTTTCTCAGCCTCCTCATAGAACACTGGCCCAGCATCCTGCTCCTGCAGGCCCTGATCTCTAGTCAGAGCAGAAGGCTAAGCTCACTGAGCTCCTGGGTGGGCACAGGGGATTTCAGGGAAGGACACGGATGGAGGCCCCAGGGAACCTCAGAATAAGACATCCACCCTCTCTAATCCCAAACAAACAGGGAGTATCCCCATGTTCAAAGGCCTGTCTACTGGGAAGCGGCATTCTTTTAATATAAAATCGTATCAACCAAATAAAACTTGTCAAAGCTACAAGACTTAAAATATGTACAATTTTAAACATAACATTCCAACTTCAAGGAAAATAAAATATACTTTTCAATATGATACAAAGCATGCATCTCAAAGTAATTGTTTTAAAAGAGCAACACAGGTGAAATTCAACTACAAACTTCACTTCTTGGCAGTACCATAGCTGGAATGAGATCTGCAGCTTGAGGAGCCCAGTATGGATGCAATTGTTCTCATCCAACAAAAACAAAATCCAGAAAGTAATGCATTTGTAAAAGGTTTACAACAATGTGATTTACTGCCCACCCTGGACAGCACCTACCATCCCCAGACTTCATTGGGTAAGCAAAAGGAGACAGCTAAATGACACAACAGAAGAGGGGACTTTAACACGAAAACAAAGACTCACATATAATTCCAGGATAAGAAGAGCATGAAGAGGCCTAATTTCATGACTGCTGAGCTGAGTGAAGATCAAATTCCTAGGCTGGCAGGGGAGCACCAAGGGGGGAGACTCCTAGGAGTCAATCTGCCCATACATGGCAGGGCAGATGGCACATGGAACAAGACTGGTCCCATCAGCTGAGTGACCACAGTGCTTTTGGAAAGCAGTGTGGAAAAGTGGGAGGAGCACAGACCGCAGCCCCGGATGGACTGTGATCCGGAGGCAGACCCTGGGGCTCAGTGGTGCCGTGGGGATCGTAACGACTGCTATGGGGGTTGAATGAGAGGACAGTTAATAAGCACTGCACACAAAGCCTGGGACACAGTAGTCACTCAGCACATAACCGTGCTCTCTCCAACACTGTGTCCTCTTACTTTCTGGTAGAGTGACATTACATAGGACCGATTTGGTGACTATGCAAGGCATAACAGTTCAGAGCAATTCATGCTTAGGGAGAACTCATAACTCCTAAACAGAAAGGCAACTGTGTATATATAATATTTATATTTATATATCTCAATATATAAAGGCATTTGTATAAATAAAATACAATAAGAAGGATAACACTTAAAACAGCGTTACTAGTAATATAAATAAAGCAGTTCCACAATGAGATTGTCCTGAAGGTAAAGCCATTTCCTCTTCCTCATGGACAAACGCCGTATTCAAACTCAATCTTTAAAAGCAGTTTATGACCTAAGGCTCATGCTAATACACCTGTTTCCTGAAGGAAAATGACTGTCTATAGACATTAATGCTTCAGTTTTCAAAAACTCCCTTTGTGACAGTATTGCTGTAAGATGACTGGCGAACACAGAGTATGTTTTCATATTCTGTATGCAGGACTTTGTCCTTTGCTAGCTCGGAAAGAAGGAATGCAGTTATCCTGCTCCAAAGCAAACTGCATCTAAGCAACACGATCCAGGACACCACAAGCACGGACATCTGGGATGCAGAAGCTGCTTCCATAGCATCTCTAATGTCCAGCTATGGAGTTGTGTCCGCTGCACTCTACTGGAAGTGGCTCCTGCACAGTGAGTAGCATAAACAAGCACATTCTCGCTGGCAGTTCTATTATAAAATATATGGACACAGGGAAGAGAATCCTGATGCACTTATATAGGAAGGTGATTAACACAGCATGCTATTCTATGCCACTGCAGTTTCTGAGAAACTGTGAAATGTCTTATGCTGGAACTGCCCGAGAATAATTTTCTATTTCTGTCCTCAAGGGCTATACAACCCCAAAGGAGGCAGGTATGCATTAAAGCTTGACTCAGGCCATGAAACTCATTTAGTGTGTGTGTATGTGTTTAAGTGAAGAAAAGCCTTCCAAAGACAGCTGCAAATGACCCTGCCACATAGAGGGACAGTGACCATGATGTATGAGCCCTGACGATCCAAGTTTTAGGTGCTTGTTTATATCAATAACATTCTTGTGGAAAAAAAGGTCAAGAAATTAAAATTCTTCCCAATTTAGTCTCTTCTGACACTCACATCTTTTTGTTGTTGCCCACATTGGAAGTTATAAAATGGCTATTTCTAGGTAGTGTGGTGCCAGGAGCATGCCCTATACTCATGTAACAGACTGAAGGTCTTCCGGCAAGACAGGCTCCTCAGAGCCCTTCCCTTTCTTCCAAAAATGTGTATCTTTCTCTTCAAGCCACCACTTAAAGTCTTGATTTGTTCTTACTCATAGAAATAGTCAAAAGGGGCCCAATGGTACCTATTTTATTAATTAATGTCATTTTAAAGTGGTGGGACATTGAGGCGTTATATGTCTCTTTGGCCTTGGTTCTCTTTCTGCAGGTTGCAATAATTCAGCTAGATTGCAATAATTCTACTGAAAGTGGCTCCTGCATAGTGACCAGCATAAACAAGCACATTCTTGCCGGCAGTTCTATTATAAAATACATAGGTACAGGGAAAAGAATCCTGATGCACTTATATAGGATCTTTCACTCAGCCACGTCCACAACGCTGCTTGTAACTAGTGCCGAGACGTTTGGACCTGACTCGTGCCCATGCACAGAAAGGTAACAGGTCCCACTGTCACTTTTGTGAAAGGCACAAATTCATCAGCCAGATCTGCTACTATAAACATTAGGTCACAACTGTGGTGGATTTCAAAATGTCCTGATAACGCAGTATTGACAGACAGTTTTTCATCAGAAAATCTGCCTGGTGGCAAACTTCAAACAGCCCTGTAACTCCCTCCTGGTGAAATCAGCCAACGAATGAGACCCTTTGTGTGAGGAGTGCTTGGTGTCACCAAGGCTCCTAGAAAGCACAGATGATCTCTCTGTTCTCCAGATGACTAAAAACTATGTAAAACAAGGTCATTTCTTACTGAGGGGGAAGAAGGAATAGGGAAGAAAAATTTTAAGGCATAAATAAGAGGGACACACATTTGAAGAAACATTCAGATGACATCACTACTACAAAAAAATAAATAATGTTATTCTCTGATTTGGATTAAGGTCCTTCATACAGTTCATCTTGGGCCTGTTTTGTGCAGGTGCTGGCTTGAAGGAGAAAGGAGCTGAGCTGAGTCATGTGCATGTGCTCAGGTCTCCTGGGGCTACTAAAGGGCCCCTGCTGAGCTGTCTGAAAGAGCACCAGGAGGACACACCATCTTTTCAGCACAGTCCTCGGAGACAGGTGGCAAAACGAGAGGGTTCCAACATAAAGTTTTGTCTTCTGTCTCTAAAGCGACATAGCTATCTCCTGAAAAATAGAAAGGTTTGGAAACATCATAAAGTGATAAAGGCTCTTCTTTACAAATCAGTAAATAACATTACTTGGAGCAATAAAGAAAGAATAATTAGCGAAAGTAGAGTTACGTTTAGTTCAAGTTTGAGGGAGACAGTGTTTAAAATGTTTGAAAATAAAGAATAAAGGTGAGCTCTCATGAGGATTTAAACAAACCCCTTAAAAGTCTCAAAATAACCACCTATAACAGAGGCTACAGCTCTTAGAATCAACTTAAAAAAGGGCAGGGGGCTCATGTTCACAAAATGTATTCTGTATTCTGTTCAGGTACAAACTGAATCAAAGCCTATTTGGATATATTTTCCATAATGTAATGGGAGTAACAACTGGAGGATTGTGAGTAATAACAGAAGTTCAAGGAATCCTCTGTCTTGTCCTATCTTTTCTTGGAGTAGCCAACATTGGCCCACCCCTGCTCCAGTCTATTAAAAAATATGTAAACTCTTCAGAGGGAAAACTCTGAAAGCTTCACCTTGCCGTGTACATTTTGTAGCTAACTGAAGATGCTCTAGAAACCTGAGGCTTGCTGTGCCTCCCCTGTACCTCTGCTGAGCTCTGCTGTGTCTTCTGTGCAGCTGGAGTTGACGTCAGTTACACTGTCCTGACAGCAAGTGTGCTGAGCAGTTGCTAGAGCCACACTGCCCTCGATGCCCTCCTCAGGCGGACAGCCACAGTCAGTGACTGTGGATGCCAGGCACACAGACATTGTCACGTGGCTGAGGGGCTTCATTTCCAAACCATCCTGAGGATAAGATGCTGCCACAGGGGCTGCAGGAAGAGGGCTGCTGCTGACAGTGCCATTGGTTTTGGTGAAACACCTATAGAATTTAAAGCAAAAATCCCAGAATTAGATCTAGAAAAGTCAAAAATTATTATTATTATTTTCTTTTTTTTTAGAGACAGAGTCTCACATTATCGCCCTCGGTAGAGTGCCGTGGCATCACAGCCCACAGCAACCTCCAACTCCTGGGCTTAAGTGATTCTCTTGCCTCAGCCTCCTGAGTAGCTGGGACTACAGGCGCCTGACACAACGCCCAACTATTTTTTTGTTGCAGTTTGGCTGGGGCCGGGTTCAAACCCACCACCCTCGGTATATGGGGCCGGCCCCCTA
The DNA here is from genome assembly GCF_027406575.1 of Nycticebus coucang. Lineage (NCBI taxonomy): Eukaryota > Metazoa > Chordata > Mammalia > Primates > Lorisidae > Nycticebus > Nycticebus coucang. Next base: position 138,142,677 of record NC_069785.1, on the reverse strand, counting down.
CCCACTGAGCTACAGGGGCCACCCGGAATCAAAAATTAAAATAGGCTTTTATTTTGAAATAGCATTTGGTCTTTTATATTCATAGATTCCTAAGAAAGAATTGAGTTATTCTTAAAAATAATTAGATGACTCATTAAGATTTGAAAAATATCAAGAACCTGAAAATTACAGTAAAAGTGGCAGACAACAGGAGAGTGCATTCAAAGGCAGTCCGCTGTGAAATGGGCCTTGCAGGGTGACGTGCCTGGCCTCCTGGGTCTGGGTCTCCTGTCAGAAGTCACCTCCCATTTCATCAGTCACTGGCTCCCAAATACTCCTCATGGGAAGAAAAGCTGTCAGTCACTCCTTCAAAGGAAGGAGAGGACAGATGAGGAGGAGGACAGGAAGCTGAGAAAACCAGCCATATGAGAGAATGAGCTTATGAAAGTTAACAAAAACATACTGGTTTGAAATAAGACAATGCGTTCCCTCTCACTTTTGGAGGAAACACAAGATCCATGGGGGTGTCCAGCATCTTCTCCTTTCTGCCCCACATTGGAAGAACAACACACACACACAAGCACCGATGAAAGGTGACGAGCAAAAGGAAAGGCCACGCCCACTCGTCACAAACATGATAGTACAAAGAAGCGGAACAGGCCTCAAACAGTTTGCATGGGGCCTGCTGGCCATAGGCTGGACATCCCGACATGCAAAACCCAAAAGAATTTTACTTTTCAATTTTTTTTCAGTTCCATAATTGCCAGAATTTGCTAGAATTTTTCACTTTGATTCTGCCTACTTCAAAAAAGATTTTTAATTGCTTTGGGTATATAATACACCAGTTGTGTGTCTTTAAAGGGTACATGGGATGTTTTGATACAGGCAAGCAATGTGTAGTGAATGAATCAGAGTGACTGGGGTACCCAGAACCTTAAGCATTTATCATTTTGTGTTAGAAACACTCCAATTCCACTCTTTTAGCTATCGTGGCATAGACCTCACTGTTGGGTAAAATATAGGTAAGTAAATCATCCTACATGTAAGTCTAACTTTGATTTCAGACCCTGACTATACAATTAAGGGAATGCAGTGAGCGCCCCTGCTGACAGTCACTCACTGTGCTGCCAGACACTGGTCAGCCCACCTCATTGTCCAACCATAACTCTGCACCCAGCAACCAACCCACTTACCTCTCCCCTCTGCTCTCCCTTTCTCAGCCTCTGGTGACCATCATTCTACTGTCTCTACAGAATCAATTGTTTTAATATTTAGCTCTCAAACTTGAGTGAGAATATGTGAGATTGCTCTTTCTGTGCTTGGTTCATTTCACTTAACACGATGTTCTCCAGTTCCATCTGTGTCTCTGCCAATGGCAGGATTCTGCTCTACTTTTATTTCCTGTCTTTACCTAAGTTGTATTTTCTTTCATTTTTGCTTTCTGTTCTTCAGACCGGTCAATTTCTACTGATCTCTCTTGGAGTTCACTGACTCTTCTGTTGTCTCCAATATGCCACTAAACCCATCCAGTAAATTTTTCATTCCAGTTGTTGTGTTTCTCAGCTCTGGAATTTCCATTGGGCCTTTTTGTACAGTCTTTTTGTTTCTCAGCTGGGATTCCCCATGTGTTCATTATTATGGGGATAGCTTCCTTTTAAAATCCTTGAACATAGGGCGGCGCCTGTGGCTCAGTCGGTGGGGCGCCGGCCCCATATACCGAGGGTGGCGGGTTCAAACCCGGCCCCGGCTGAACTGCAACCAAAAAAAAAAATAGCCGGGCGTTGTGGCGGGCGCCTGTGGTCCCAGCTACTCGGGAGGCTGAGGCAAGAGAATCGCTTAAGCCTGGGAGTTGGAGGTTGCTGTGAGCTGTGTGATGCCACGGCACTCTACCGAGGGCCATAAAGTGAGACTCTGTCTCTACAAAAAATAAAAAATAAAAAAAATAAAAAAATCCTTGAACATAGTTAGCTACTTTTAAACTCATTACCTACTAATTGTGACAACTACACCATCTCAGGGTCTGTTTTTTTCTCTTAAGTATTGCATTTTCCTGTTTCTTCACATATTTAGTGATTTTTTTTTTTTTTACTTGATTTTCCCTATTATTTTCTGGTTGTTCTGTTGACACTGAACTCAGTCCTCTGACACCTTATGCTTGAGTTCTTGCCCCAAGACTGGAGAATGCTTTTAGATAAAATCCCATAAACTCATAAATCTCACACATTGCCTTTCAAGGAAAGACTCCTATTCCGTTTCTGCCTGCTTGTAGTTACTCGCCAAAACTTTCAAATTGTCTGGATTTTGTGACTATTATCTATTGATGATCAAGTGATTTCACCATTACTAGAAGTCAGGACCTCAGAAATACATTTTTTATTTGTAAAATTGAGTGTAAGCAAAGTTTGGAGATGATACTGCCTTGGGCTGTGATCTGGGCATGTTAGGCAGGAAACACTGGTGGCATTGACCAACAGTGCACTGGAGCTAGATAATGTTAGGGAATAAAGGTAAGAATTATTTGGATCTCCATCCTTTAAGTAGACGATAATGTGTTTCTGGGGCATAGAAATATCAGCAAAAGGAAGTCCATACAACTGTTACTAGCACCTCTGTTGATTCAAGTTATTGGAAATATGAAGTACTAACCATGAAGACAAAAACAATTCCGAGAGAGGATACGATGTTGGTCAGTAAACCAGATCCTTAATATATATAAGCCCACTGTAATCCCAAACACAGATAATATACTGACTGTACTGTTAATAGAATTCAGAGACCAGACATCTGGAATGAAAGCGAAGTTTGCCAGGTGTTCCTTTGTACGGAACGTCTAATATGACTCTAATTGTAATAATGTAGTGAAGAAAACAAGCCTGATTAGGGTCCGACCTAAGCATCCCCACGCATGTCTTAAGCCAACAAACAGTGAAGGAAGCACTGACACAGAAGGAGCTTTCCCAGACCCACAACGGGAGCCATACTCATGACTCCCAAAGAATATGGAGTTCTGTATTTGTTCTCATGTATATTTTATTCAACCCTGAACTTCAAAAATTTTTCTGGGATGCTGGCAAGGGTGAGCACTAATCTCCTGAAAGCCATTTAAAAATGTCCACATCACCAACGTCTTTCTTCCCTGTCTTTTGTTGTTAGTCTCTTCCACTTTCTCAGTACTTGGGGAACACAAAAATTCCCCCAAATATATCCAGTACATGGAATCCAGACTGTGACTAGGGTATCATGTGGAGAAAGGTCAGGAATTCAAATACCACTAATGAGAATTTAATGTGCATTATTCATCTACATAAATAACCTTATTTAGGAGAACCCTACACTGAAAAAGCATATGCTTAATAACTTACAAATGTCGGACACTATGGAAGGTACTTTACAGCCCAGTAAACAAACGGTCACAAAACATCGCAGCATCATAAGAACATATGAAAGACACTGGGGGCACTTAGCTCTGAGATGAGAGGGTGTGCAGAGAGGAGGGCAGGGCACCTCCCATGTTTCTAGCTAGAGACCACTGTATATTCTTTCACACTGTCAAACACAATTGTCTCATAATCATGGAAATGACATGACATAGTAATTATGAAATTAGAGAGTATGAAGGATTCTGAAAAGTCAGAAATATCTCTGGTTAGGGCAATCTACATGGCTACTGTGATTTGTTGGAAATAATTCTTAAAAATGAAATTTCTGGCTTCTAGTTCTGACTGATTAGTTTGTATCAGAACAAATCTGCTAACAACCAAATAAGAGGAGAATTTTTTTTTTTTTGAGACAAGAATCTCACTATGTCACCCTGGGTAGAGTGCCGTGGTGTCACAGCTCACAGCAACCACAAGCTCTTGGGCTTAAACGATTCTCTTGCCTCAGCCTCCTAAGTAGCTGGGACTACAGGCACCCACCACAATGCTTGGCTATTTTTTGTGGAGTTGTCATTGTTGTTTGGCAGGCCTGGGCTGGATTCAAACACGCCAGCTCCAGTGTATGTGGCTGGCGCCCTCACCACTGAGCTACAGGTGCCGAGCCAAGAAGAGAAATTTTATGTTAAATCTGTTGAAGGCAATGGAGAGCTATGAAAGCGCATAAGTGGCTGAGATTCTAGAGAGAAGGCAGAGTGAGCCTGAGTTTCACCACTGTGTTTCTTCAGGGGGGCACCTGACCAGCCAAAATGCAGAGTAAAACACAAGACATCTAGCATCCATCCAAAAAGCTAAGAGAGCTGCTGGCTAGGAAGCAAATATCTCTGGCTAGGAAGAGAAAAATTGGAGTTCAAGGGGCTAGGAAGACAAAAATTGGAGTTCAAAGACTGCCATAGAGAAAAGACCCAGTGAACACCCCAGAGTTTAAATTGGGACCCTTGAAGAGCGACACCCTAAAAACAAGAGTGAAGCAGGAACAGGCGGGGCTTTTACAAAGACTGAAATTCAGCAACAAATTAGCTCATTCCCAGATTGGTTTAAAGTGATCTGCACCTTGCCGAATTGTTTGGCAAAGGTAAATCCTCTCTGGAAGAAAATACCTTCCAGAGCCTCTACAAGTTTTTATGTATAATGTCCAGAATTCAACAAGGAAGTATTGTACATACTGGAGCACAGGAACAGAGCAGAAATAAGTGATGCAGGGCGGTGCCTGTGGCTAGAGGAGTAGGGCGCCAGCCCCATATGCCGGAGGTGGCAGGTTCACATGCAGCCCCAGCCAAAAACTACAAAAAAGCAAAAAAACAAACAAACAAAAAAAGGAAATAAGTGATGCAAGTACTGGGTTAGCAAAGACTTTGGACTTTGTAAAAACTGGGTAAATATGTTTAATAAAATAGAAGAATTTTGATGAAGAATTAGAATCTAACAATAGTAATCATTTGGAAATTCTGAAAGCAGAAGTAGAATAACCAAAATTAATAATTCCATACATGGGGGGCGAAAGCAAGCAGGGCACGGACAAGAGAGGACTGTGGAGTGGGAAGCCGGTCACCGCCAGGGTTCAGACAGAAGCACAGAGACACAGGGACGGAAACACAGATACGTGTATAACTGAGTCTCTCTGAAAAAGAAAAAAGACAGAAGGACACAGAAACCACATCTGAAGAGACAAACACTAAGAGTTTTCTAAAACTGACAGAAGCTGGAGCAACAGATCCAAGAAGCTCTACAAACCCTAAGCAGAATAAACACAAAGAAGATACCTGCCCACTAATGGCTAGGAGCAAAATTCAGAGAGAAATCATAAAAGCAGCCAGAAGAAAAAGATACAGCATCTTAAAAGGGAGCAACGACATTTATACAGCTGATTTTTCCACGTGATGGACACAATAACAGAATGACATCTTTGAAGTGCCAAGCGAAAATGACTGCCAATCTAGAATCCAACAAACGGTAAGAATTATCCTTTAAAAAGGACAAGTTGAAGATACTTTTAGACTAACAAGCTGGGAAATGTGTTATAAGAAACAGAACTGTGCTATAAGAAACATTAAAGGAAGTTCTTCAAGTTGAAATAAAATGAATAGCAACAGAGAGGAAAAAAGTAGAAAAGGAGTAAATACCAACAAGAAAAGGCAAGGGAGGAAATTCTGAATAAAAATGTACTGCAAAAACAATTACTACAATGACTTAGAATATTTTAAATAATTTTAGAATAAAAACATATGACAAAAATAATACAAAAGGTTAGAGGGCCAAGTATTTGTATGGTCTGGGAAGTGGTGGACGTGCTCATCTACATTAAACTCTAACTCAAGTCAGGCTTCCAGCACCCACTCCACAGAAAATGATACAAGCAGGATCTTGGAAATGGTGTTTAAAAAATTAGAAAATCAGAATTTTTACCTTTTACTTTTCTATTTTTTTCTTAGTTCTCTTTAGTTTTTCTTTGTATATAGCTTTTTACTTTTTTTTGCTTTTTCCTTTAAAAAAATTTTGGTATCCTTTTTCTCACACAAGTAAATTAATTATCAGGGAGCACCTATTAAACTAATTTGTCAAATTACCTTATACTAGTCCACACCCAATAGTAAGATGAGGCACATGTACTAAAGTGGGAATGAACTGACACACTTCGTTTAACTTCAGCATCACAATATTAGTTATCTTTGTCCTAGTTCAGTACTGATTCTATTGTCTTTATGGTTTTTCTCTTGGCTGCAAAGCTGTCTGACTCAAACTTCAACTTTGGGAACACAGGCAACAACTGTTCTCAGTGTCAGGAAAACCTCTCAGGACTGTGAGACAAACAGTACAATTGGGTGCTTAATGAAATCCCCCAACAGTGACGGTGTGATGCAAAGTAAGAAAGCTTCCGGCTTGATGTTCACTTCTCTCAAGAAGCCAGAGCTGATAGGAAAGTCCTAGAAACCTATATTTAAAAGACAAAGAAGTGTCAGATCTGAAAAAACAATTTCATTTAGAAGATGTAAAATTAAGCTATAGGGGGAAAAGAAAAACAGAATTTGGGAAACCAGCCCAGTTCCTGACAAACAAAATATTATAAATTTAATAATTTGTTTACATAAATCTAAAATGAACAAATTTCATGAGTGACTGTAACAGAGTAAAGACCCACCAGACAAAATACCTTAAATCCTTCTCTCCTTTCCTTCTAATTCCTTTTTTTCTACTCTTTGCTTTAACTTAAATTGCAGGCTGAGATTTTTTTAATGAAGTCTAAGGGCAGCCTAAGACTGTGACTGTAAAGTACTTTTGTCAGAATGACAGTAAAGTTATGTCACAGAGGCAGGGCTAGAGGAGTGGGGAGGTCAGGATGCAATGGCACACTAAGGCAGACGGCCAGCACACTGGCACACATTTTCTGTGCCAGGAGTAAGCAAGCATATGAAACATGCATATATTTTTAAAGAAAGGACAGATATTTAGTAAAGGTATAATTTCCTATCACCTTTATTTTTTTTTTTTTTTGAGACAGAGTCTCAGTCACCCTGGGTAGATTGCAGTGGGATCACAGCTCACAGAAACCTCAAACTCTTTGGCTTAAGCGATCCTCTTGCCTTAGCTTCACGGTTCAGGTGTCCTAGACAAGAGGTTTTCATACTTGACAAAGCGACTGGGCAGATCACATCTTCAGCCTGAAAGAGCACCTACCATAATTAAATGTTCTGTCCATCTTCACACACTATTTTCATCTGAATATATCTAACATCAGTAGAGGGTTTCGAGTTGGGGAAGCAACACTCTCAAATCCATCAGCATACATACTTTTAAGGTTACTATCATAGAAAAACTGGGAGGTCATCTGTAACAGCTGTGTTCTCTAAAGCCTATCCCGAATCATTTTATTTATCCTCCTGACTATCAGCTATGTAACTTGCACTTTTCCCCCATATGAATTATGGGCATTTCCCCAGGCTGATTTTTGCAGGGCTCTCCTTATCCATTTCTAGTCTCTCTAGGACCCTAAAATTAGTATCTTATTCCTTCCTGATGGGGCCTCTCAGTTCGTCCATCTGTTATTGTCATCAGGTCCCCCCTACTCTCTCACAAATTATTAAGACTGAGGGTTAATCGACCAGATTTAATGTCAATTGTCAATCCCTTCCCATTAAATTAGACAAGCAACAGACAACTAGCATCTGATCCCCTATCCAGAAGCGCATCACTGTCTTCTGAACTGAAAAAAGGACACAAAGTTTTTTATTCATTTTATTAAAATCTGTTTATTGAGATGCTTAAATTGCAAAGGATTTCTCAGTTAAGTCTTCAGTGTGGGAGACTGGCTCCCTGCAAAGCTGCAGGGAATATTCTTCTTTCTAGCTGTTCACAGTGAGCTTTACATAGTCCTCTAAAATGTCAGGAATTCTGAAAAGGATTCAAGTTACTGGGCCACAGTGAGGCAGGCAGGCATTATAACATGCCCCAAAGCCCCATAAACAAAGCCCTCTACAGATCACTATAGCACACATTCCCCTCTCACCTGGTCTCAATTTTTCACATCACTAATCCTGTTTAGATAATAAAGGCAAAATTTCCTCTTCAGATAGTTATTACTAAAGTAGAGGGATGATAAAAGGGGTTCAGGGTTAGCAATGACTTGTTTCTTAAAAGCTCACTCCAGGAAACATGCCTAAGTTTAAGCCTAAGAAGGCTGCGAGCAAAGTGACCTGCAGAGCAGGACAGTGCAGGAGCCGAGGCCTGGAAAAGGGCCTGTGTTATCAGGACACAGCTGAGAAGCAGCCAACTGAGGCATCCCTGGATCTCAGAAGATGCCCCCCAAAACACACCATGGGCTCAACAGCTCCTCTTCCACTCAGCGCTCCCTCACTCTGTGTGGGCACCCAGTTACCCAGACGCCACCCTCGACTCCTTCCCTGCACAGGCCTCCTCAGCCTATTGCTAGTGTCTTTTTTTTTTTTTTCAGTCTCTCAAAGTCACCTATTTCTCTCTCCACAACCAACCCAGTCCACTATTTCTCACCTGAAAAACTGACTGCACTGCCATCTGACTGGCACCATGGTGTCCTTCAGTACCCCATCTGATTTGTTCTCCAAACTGCATCCAGAGTGTCCCTAAAAGCCTGAATTCTATCACAAGGTTGACCTGCTTAAAACAGTCCCTGAACTCACCATGGCTCTGTCTGATCTGACTTTACTCACCTTTCAACTCTGACACGTTCACTCCCCAGATTCCAGCTATAATAGCCTTCATTAAGTCCTTTGAGGATTCCAGCATTCTGCTTTGGAGATTTTGAATAAACCTGGAAAGCTTTAAACCTATCCCCTTCCCTTTTACTTAATTTTATAAATTCTTCAGAACTCAGCAAGATGTCACTTCCTTAGGGAGGTTTTCTTCACATCCTTTACTTTTCCTTTAAAACAAATAGTTTTAACTCCATACTCATTTTTATGATTTATGTCATTTTTAATAATATTATGTCTTGCCTGTCAGACCTTAAGCCCCACAAAAACGGGGCTGGGAGGTGGGGGGGGGGAGGAGGTGTCTCACTCACAGCTACACCCTCAGCAACTGCTCTGTGCTCGGCCACTCTGGATCTGCCAGTGCCTACTGAAGGACAGAATGAATGAACCCTTGTTTTCTTTTTTACTCTCCTTATTTTACCATTCTCCTTTCTCCATCTGTATGATTCTTCAAAGATACATCAAGGCAGGAAGCAAAAAATGACATCTTATAAAAGAAAGACTAATTGCTTTAAATATATAAGAAATAAAAGCAAACAAATATCATGAATAATTAAACACTTAAAAATAATCAGCCATTTATCTCCTTTGGTGACTGCGTCTATTATTAACTGCTATTGCTTAGATACAAATGTATCTGTAACAGTCCCCCAGTCTGCCCCTGAACTCAGGACCAGCATTTTCATCTGTCTCCTTGATTTACACACCAATTGGTACTTGAACTCTAAATGCCCCAAACCAAAGTCATCATCTTTTCCCTATGCATCATCTTCTTAAGTTTCTCATTCCTATGACCACCACCCTGCTCACCCATCTTTAAACTTTCTATGCATTTGGAGTCTTGCTTTTGTAGATCCCTACCAGTCAGTGGCCAAGCACCTCCTCTTCTACACCCCCATTTCCTGCGGGAAGCCTGAGGTCATCGTCCCAGCAATGTCAGTCTTCTCACTTCCTTCCCACTTGTGCACCATAACCATTCACCTCATCAAAACACATTTCTGAACAGATCACTCCCCTTCTCAGAAAGTTTCACAAGGATTAGGATGGTAGATGCTCAATAATAAATGCTTATTAAATAAACTACTAAGCCCTGACATTCAGGGTTATACACGATATAAACTTGGCCCAGTTTGCAGTTTCATGTCCTACTATTCTCTACCTGCACTTCACCAGCTAGTGAAATTATTTCAGTAGTTCTCAAAGCATGGTCCTAGGATCACTAGCAACAGCAGCATTTGGGACTTACTAGAAATGCAAATTCTTAGGCTCCAACCCAGACCTGCTGAATCAGAAACTCTTGGGAGTGCAGCCTCACAATCTGTTCCTTCAGATATTCCACACAACTCTAATGCATACTAAAGTTGGAGAACCTGGGCGGCGCCTGTGGCTCAAGGAGTAGGGCACCGGTCCCATATGCTGGAGGTGGCGGGTTCAAACCCAGCCCCGGCCAAAAAAAAATAAAATAAAATAAAAAATAATTAAAGTTGGAGAACCACTGAATTCAACTATTTATTCTTAAACATTTCCCTTCCTACTTCTATAACTGTCCCTGTAATTCTTTTTTTTTTTTTTTGTAGAGACAGAGTCTCACTGTACCGCCCTTGGGTAGAGTGCCGTGGCGTCACACAGCTCATAGCAACCTCTAACTCTTGGGCTTACACGATTCTCTTGCCTCAGCCTCCCGAGCAGGTGGGACCACAGGCACCCACCACAACGCCCGGCTATTTTTTGTTGCAGTTTGGCCGGGGCTGGGTTTGAACCTGTCACCCTCGGCATATGGGGCCGGCGCCCTACTCACTGAGCCACAGGCGCCACCCTGTCCCTGTAATTCTTTCTACATGGAAACACCTCAGAACCTATTCCAGCGCCTGGTTAGCGCTCAGTAAATGTTTTTTGACTGAATAGTCAAAAACTCTGCAACTCTGACAGCCTTCCTATATCTTAACTGAAATCATGTCTCTTTCTACGTTCATCCTATTTCAGTTGACCCTGGGAAATTTTCACAGACTTATTCCTACTAATAATGTTGACTTTCTGAAAGTACAAACTGGCTATAATTTTGCATAGTGTTAGAGTAAATCATATATTCTCTAACTCTCAGCATTCCAAGGTTATTACAAATTTAGTCATTTTGTAGGACCTCGAGAGGAGATACCTGCTCTTAGTTTCAAAGTTAAAAGAGTTGAAAGCTTGAAATTAGAGATTCCAATTTTCTGAAGTTGGTATTTATTGCTATTTATCTGTACAATTATTAAGTGCCAAAATCACACAATTGCTCCTGGGTGCCAGGAGAGGGAGAGATATCTGAATAACCTTGGAAGTAATTCAGCCTAAGTAAAGACTTTCCCTAAACAAGCAGATTTGCAGGAAGAAAATTTAAATGAAGGAGAAAAAGCAGCTGATTTTCCCGAGATTAAGAAAATTCACCTAAATTCCCAGATAACAGTAAAACTTGCAAACATAAAATGCAGGAAGCCATGAACTTGAAAATTAACAGAAATACAATTGTCCATTGTCTTAAAAGAAAAAGCTATGTATGGTAAAAACCTTCAAACACCACATACCCCCACACACAAGTTCTCATACATACAAATGGCCAGGAATGAAAAAGGTCAGTTGAATGGCAGAGGTCATTTAAATCTTTTTAAAGAAATGGGATATATTTTTGGTACTCAACATAAAGACATGAATGGCAGAAAATTACCAAAGTCTATACTCAGATTATGTCAGGAGCAATCTTATGTTGCTTAGGACAATCTTCTATTTTTCAATTAAGAAAATAGCTTGAGAGATATTGTGTAACTTTCCCAAGATCACAGGTTTAAGCAGTGGCAAAGCCCAGGTCTGCTCATTCTTAGAGCAAACGTCTTCTTATACCATTCTAGTATTTGGGTGGGGTCGGGGTGTCAAGATCTGCTAATAGCCACAAGGACCATAAAGGAAAACACATTACATATTTAGACAAAACTGCTCATAATTAAACCCGTTTGATTACCAGGAACATAAACCATGTTACCAGCCCATTAGCATGTATCCCAACAAACTGTGGTAATATCTGTGACAACCTCGGAACAAAAATGTGGCTTTAATGTTAGGAAAACTTGCAAAACTAGAGTCATAGAGAATTCAAACATGTAAAAGCAAATATCAGTACAAAAAACAGGCAGATGGGAGGCGCCTGTGGCTCAAAGGAGTAGGGTGCTGGCCCCATATGCTGGAGGTGGCAGGTTCAAGCCCAGCCCCGGCCAAATACTGCAAAAAAATAAAATAATAAAATTCTAAACAAAACAAAACAAAACAAAAAACAGGCTTGCTAATACAGAAGGAAGTCTCAGATGGACTAAGTTAGTGATAACTAAAACTCTCCAAGAAGCTCTCTCCTGTGTTGTGCAACTCTTCAAACACAGGCAGAGAGGTGCATTTTAATTCTATGGCTGACTGGATCTCTCTCCAAGTCCTAGTTTCAGTAACTCCTAGAGCCAACTCATAATCTTTTAAGTCATTTTAGAAATACAGATCAAACCCCATTTCAATGATGAAATAAATATGAACTCCTGAACTCCAATCCATGCTCCAGTTATTTTAAATACTAACTAGGATACGATTATTTTTATATGTAGAGGTTTGGGGGGGGAGTGTTTGTTTGTTTTCGTCACTGTTGTTTTGAGACAAGGCCTCTCTCTGCTGCTTGGGCTAGAGTGCAGTGGGGTTGTGATAGCTCACAGCAATGTCAAACTTTTGGGCTCAAGCAACCCTCTGTTTCAGCCTCCCAAGTAGCTGGGACTACAAGTTCCCACCACCCCGGGGCTAATTTTTGAATTTTTTGTAGAGACAGAGCCTCCTTATGTTGCTTAGGTGGTATTGAATTCCTGGCCTCAAGCAATCCTCCCACCTTGGCCTCCCAAAGTGTTAGGATTTCAGACATGAACCACCACACCTGGCCTAGCAGTAAAGTTTTAGAATGGAGGACATATGAGACCGTGTAATCCAATACCATCATTATGTAAAAGAAAGAAATGAGATGTCTGATACAACTTCAGTACAACAAAAAGCTTGATAATCCCTTGGAATTAATATACATAGCAGTAATACAAATGCTTTCTGAATATTTTACCTGTCAAAAAAAATTTTTTTTTGTTTGTTTTTCTTTTTGTTTTTTTATAGAGACAGAGTTTCACTTTATTGCCCTCGGTAGAGTGCTGTGGCATCAACCTCACAGCAACCTCCAACTCCTGGGCTTAGGTGATTCTCCTGCCTCAGCCTCCCGAGCAGCTGGGACTACAGGCGCCCGCCACAACGCCCAGCTATTTTTTTGTTGTTATTGTTGTTGCAGTTTGGCCGGGGCTGGGTTTGAACCCGCCACCCTTGGCATATGGGGCCGGCGCCCTACTCACTGAGCCACAGGCGCCGCCCTATCTGTCAAAATTTAATGCACATATATGCTATACATTTCTATCTTGTTTGAAAAGATATAAGTACATCAGCACTTTTAAATTCAAAAACAAAAGTAAAAAAAGATTTTGCTACTTAATTATCTTAAGATTTTAAGAGTCAAACAAATCAATGGATAATGTGGTAGGAAAATTTCAGGAATAAGATCGCAAAAAAATATTACTACATACATAGCATTTGTTTTCTCCCTAACACTTCAACATGGTCTCAATCTCATAATACCCCTTAAGGTTGAGTAGAAAATAACAGGTAAAAAAAGACAAAAGTCCACATACAGTGACTCTTAATTTAAAATTTTCAAAAACATCAAACTTTTTAATGGTGAGACACAAAGCCTTTAATATTGTCACTATAAAGCTAAAGAAACCAATGCACAAAAAGATAAAAATTATAAAGCAGGGACAAAAAATTAGTATCAGCAAATCCTGAGCTTTGTATCTTTGGTAAAATTTCAAGAACTTCCTTTGCTGAAAGAAAAATAAAAGGGCGCTTGTGTTTGCAGCGGCCTCACGGACACACATCAGTATTACCTGTTGTTGTTCCGACAGTTGCGACAGCTCACACACTCCAGGGGGTCCATCGGAGGTGCTGCCATGTACACTCCACCACCCTTGACAGGAAGGAGGGTTAGGAGAAAAGAAGAAAGGAAAGAAGCTGAAAATGGACGAACCAGCAGCCAGATGAGCACAACCCAGAAGCTGTGTGGCCGACTCCTGAGCAATGCTATGCTCGCCATTACTTGTCCGCAGTCAGAAACACACTCATTAGGGCACCGCACGGTATTATACTGTGTTCCCAAACTTACCTGCCATGTTCCCCATGTATTTCTGTGCTGAACAGAGGCAAATACACAGGGGAAAAAGTTCAGTCAACTTCCCTTCCAATCTAGTGGGCCCAAAATTAGTTTCAAATCTAAAGTGCCCCAAAATACACTAACACATTATAACCTCCTGTTCATTTGGACTTTTCTAGCAATCACGGGATATTTTTATGTGATGCCAGTTGGAGCAAGAGGGTGTGAAATCAGTCTGAATGATGTCATATGAGAAACTCATCTTCGTTTCCTGTAATTATTTCAATCAATTTCTGTTCACTTCACTACACCTTAAGTTCTAAAACATGTTATATTTTTCCAGATGGGGTAGATTCTCAGCCAGCAATGACTTGGCAAGGTGTATTAATATTTTGATGTTGTTTTTGGCTAAAATTGCCCAACAATTAAGAAAAATGCCCAGATTAACACATACCTCATTGTAAAATGTTCACTTCTGACATACACAATGGCAAAAGTTCTGAAAAAGTGAAGTTAAAAGTTAACCTACCCTACTAGAGTCAGAATTCTGTTTTACATGTGCAAACAGCAGAACTGAATTTGATAAGGGTGGGAGAGGCTGTCACACCATATCCAAACCCAAAGCAGGCCTTCAAGGTTAGGAAAAGTTCAGCCATTGTTTTTCCTAGAATACTTTCCATCTCCCTTCATCTCATAACAACCATCAGAATTTAAGCAAACACAAATTGCTGAAAATTCCCCTCAGGATTCCTGATCCAACTAGCAACAGGAATTATTAAGGAAACATTGAGAGAAAAAATACACGCAGCCCATGAAGGAAAACCCTGCAGGTTCGGAAGAGGAAGGCAATGGCCTGCAGGGTGGCACACTCACTCAAATCACTGGACCTGGGGAAGACAATTCAGTGACTGTTATGGTCACTAACATTTTTAAAATCTATTTCCTCCACCCAGAAAAGCAAGAAAAGTAAATAGGTTGGGATCACAGATGATAATTTCTAAGCTTCACACCTAATGGTACAACTATAATTTAAAATGGCAATTGTTTAAAAAAAGAAAACAAAGTTCTGTGTTCAAATACATTAGCCTTATTTTTGATCCCCATGAAAACAGCACGTGCTGTTCAAACTTTCATGCCCAGTACTTCAGTTTTCTTGGACAATGTTCGTAGCTTGGACTAGGAACGGTGACCAAAAAAATTAGCAAGTCTGAATACAAGCCATGTCTTTTCACACAAAATAACGAAATCATTATTCTCTTTTGGTAATGAGATGCACTAAAGTAAATTAAATATTTTTTTCTACAACATATAAAAGCTAGGTCACATAAAAGCCGTTAGATTTCTAGCTTTCAGATACAAATATATACTAAAGCTTTGTTCTCCAGAATTATTTATCTCTATTACAGTTGAAGATGAAGAAAAATCCCTAAAAACTTCAAATGGTAGTACATTGTGGATTACGGCAAATTTATCTGTAATTAGAACAATGACAAAAATGAAATGAATGCTTACTTTGATCAACCAAATTACCTGTTTGATCAAAACTTGCAGAGGTCCTCAAACTTTTTTTTTTTTTTTTGTGGTTTGTGGCCGAGGCTGGGTTTGAACCCACCACCTCCAGCATATGGGACTGGCGCCCTATCCCTTTGAGCCACAGGCACCGCCCTAGGTCCTCAAACTTTTTAAACAGGGGGGCCAGTTCACTGTCCCTCAGACTGTTGGAGGACCGGACTATAGTTTAAAAAAAAAAACTATGAATAAATTCCTATGCACACTGCACATATCTTATTTTGAAGTAAAAAAACAAAACAGGAACAAATACAATCACACCGCCTCATGTGGCCTGCGGGCCGTAGTTTGAGGACCCCTGAAAAAGTAACAAGAAAGTGCATCCAGCCTCCTAGTGCAGACAGCCCTTAACCAGAATGAACCGAAACACGCTCCCTCTGTGCCCACTTCAAACATTAAACTGCATCAGCCAATTAACTCTGAAATAAGGTCATTTCAAGGATTTATCATTTCTTGTGGCTAAAGAATATTGTAAAATCCAAAAACTTATAGGCCATGGCAGAAAAATACCTTGAGCAAAACAAACAAAAGGAATTCATAGCAGGTTAGAAGTCACCATCGGCCAGCCTGCAGAGATGTTCTGCATGGCCTCATACTGCTCTCAAAAATTTGAATTAGGTACTAGCAGTAAAAATCTGGAGATTTTATCTAGATTTAGAGATGTTTTGAGGAGTCAGGACACCTGGCACCATGGAGCCCCATCCCTGTGTGGCAGGGACAGTGGGTGCTGGCCAAGGACAGCGCCATGCTGCGGGTAGCCACAAAGCCCACTGCTGCTCTGCGTCCACATTGCTGGACTCTTCGCAGCAGTTGGGTTTTCAGACTCGGCTCCAAATAAATCAAATTGAGAGTATCTGGTCTGGTCTATGATGCCTAATGGACTTTCTATTTCACCTCAAGTGCGAGTTCTACTCTATTCTTTACTGTTGTCCCAACTTTAAGGGTTAACAATTTAAGAGCAGAAACTAAAATGATGAATGTTAACTATTACCTGACAAAAGAAACCTTACAAAGATTGCTCTGCATCAAGGGGCTTTGTGATATGTACTATTTCCAGTCAGGTATACCAATGAGGTTTCTATCATAAAAAAAAACCCTAGCGAGGTGAGGCCTAGCAAGGTGGCTCACACTTGTAACCCCAGCACTCTGGGAGGTCAAGGCAGGTGGACAGTCTGAGCTCACCAGTTCCAGACCAGCCTACACAAGAGCAAGACCCTGTCTCTAAAAATAGCCGGGCATTGTGACGGGCGCCCGTAGTGCGAGCTACTTGGGAGGCTGAGGCAGGAAGATCACTTGAGTCCAGTAGTTTCAGGTTGCTGTGAGCTATGACACCTTGCACTCTACCCAGGGTGACAGAGTGAAACTCTGTCTCAAAAAATAAGAAGAAGAAGAAAGAAAAAAAAGAAAACAAAAGAGAAAGAGAAAAAGAAGAGACAGCCAGAAACGCCCTAGCTTGCTAACTTTCCTCTTCTACACTGGTGCCCTGAGGGTGGCAGAAAGGCTTCCATTTATAATAAGGTCTCTTACATTCACTAGATGGTGAGGATGTTCAAAATCCACGTGTGTCCTGGTTACAGAGTTGGTGTGCCCAGAGTAAAGTCCTCCATTCAAGCTTGCGTTCACAAGGCCATTGACCCCACCTGCGACCTTCCGGTGCAGATGTGAGCAGCCATTGCTGAGACCACCACTGCCCAGGAAGCATCTATGAGCATTCCCATTTATTCGGTTTGCTCCCGAGAGAGCGTTGTACTCCACCACCTGCCCATTAATATCAGACCCTTGGTAGAGATATCCAGGTGGGTCGTATTCTGTTAAAAGAGAATAGGGGGGGAAAGGTAAGATACTTGGACAATCTTCTTGCTTAGGAAGTTTTACTAATGAAAACCTTAAGAAACTATAAATAGACTTAAATAAAACATTTAGAAAATGTTCACCTAAAGCCTACTTGTAAGATATGCTTTAATAGAGTTACCACTGTTTTTTCTTCATATTGGAGATAGCTATGAACTTTGAGTTAACTATGACTGTCACTGGAAGAGACATTAGTCAGGGAGAAATCACTCAGAAGAGAATGAACAAACTGAACAAGCTGAAGTTACCAATGTGCTGGCAACACTAAGAAAAAGTGCTTCAACTCCCATGCACTACAGCGCACTCATAACACCACTACAGAAGACTAGCTTTAAGTAGGATTTCAAATACTGATAAACAACACTTTTAAGTAAAAGGACAGAGTTGTGTAGACATTCAGTGACTATTCATACAGCTCCTTAGAATAGCCAGTGTGGAGGTGGTGGGGTACTAAATGAAATAGGCTATTCTATTTCCTTATATTAAAGCATTTCAACAACTACTTCAAAATTCTTATTTCCAGAGGTACATCTACCAGATACATTTAGAAAAAGCAAAACATCCCTTAGAAAGTACAGTGTCTGCACTGTACAGGATTTGTCAGCAAACTTTTGATACGTTCTTCAAAGGTAGCAGAGTTCACCAAGACTAGATTAGCGTCCCTCCTGCTACAGCTGCTCCTGATCCTGCACCTTCCACACAGGTGTGTACTGTCACTGCAACACCTGCCTTCTCCACCAAACCATCACCTCCAAGAGGGCGGAGGCCCGGCCTGCTTGCTGCCTCTGCCATGTAGCAGCACCATGCCCGGCACACAGAAGATAATCAATGACTATCTTTTGAATGAATGACTGAATGAACACTACCATGATAATTTTTTTCTTTTTCTTTTTTTATTTTGAGTCAGGGTCTTACTCTGTTGCCCAGGCTAGAGTGTCATGGAGTCAGCCTAGCTCATAGCAACCCCACACTCCTGGGCTGAAGTGATCCTCTTGCTCAGCCCCTTGAGTAACTGGGACTACAGGATCCACAATGCCTGGCTAATTATTCTGTTTTTAGTAGGGACAGGTCTCACTCTTGCTCAGGCTGGTCTCAAACTCTTGAGCTCAAGTAATTCTGTATCAGCATCCCAGAGTGTTGGGATTACAGGCGTGAGCCACTGCATCTGGCCATAATTTTTCATTTTAAACATTTTGTTCTGGTCATAAAGGAAAATGACTTTAATCAGATTAATTTTGCTCAGCCAGATTAATACTTTTCTTTTAATGATTCAGCATATACTCACACAATTAAAAGCAACAACATTAAAACCATTCAGAAAAAGGCCCTACCCTTTCAGCCTGACACCACCCATGTCCATCTCTTAGAAGGTACCATTCAGTAAAAGTAGATCATTTTTCCCCCTGAACTATTAACTGAAAAGGGATTACAGGTGGAGACTGACGGACAGTCACTCACTGTAAGTGCCCTTCACTGCTGGGGTCCTCCTCTGCTTCTATTCTAGGGCCAAAGAGGAAACAAAAGAAACTTCCTCCCACCAAAGACTAAAATGCCTATTTGATGTGGTTATCCTATTTCATAATAGCTGGTGAAATAGGAAAGTTAGGAAGGTGAGGCAAAGAGAACTGAAGAAAAAGAAAAGGGAAAGGGGTTCTAGGTTATCTGTGTCCTCATCGGCCATTCAAGCACACCTATTGCCATACGTCCCTGGGGAGAGGATGTCGCTCCGGCACAGACAGTAACTCTGGAAGTCGTCACTGCCTGCCTTTCCACCGGCCCTTTCTTCCCTGCTGACGAGATCAGCACTGGCGTGGAGGTGTCCCTGCTGCAATTCTAGAGCTTGGGCTTTAAGTATGCATCATCCTTGGTGGTCCACAGAGGCAGTTTCCCAGAACCAAGTCAGCTATTTACTTACAGACCTTTTCAGTTTGGGCTTTGGTGTTTATGTCTACTGAGCAATTTAATTTGATGCTACACTTACTCTGGCTGACAGTTACGATGGTTTTAAAGGCATCTCCTCTCAATGAAGAATATCTAACGTGTTTTAAAACACGACACTAATACACGAAAGTGTTAGGAATGAATATTTATTCTGACAATATTTTTCTACCTATCTTTTAAAAAGAGAAGGAAAAACTTATGAATGACTCACTCTGTAAGGTGTTCTGCTGGCGATTCCTCCACAAGCACATGGCAATGAAAGCCATGAGAATGAGGACCATGACACCAAGCACACAGCCCACGACCAGGTATAGCATGTCACTGCCTCTGGCAGGGCTGGTCGCAGGCCCAACGTTCCCGCCACTTCCTGACGAGTTTGGAGGGGTGCTCAAGTCTTTGACAGGATACTCAGAAGCTCCAGGAACACGTTTCACTAGTTGAAATATAAAGGAAAACATGATGTCAGAGTCAACTGACTCTATGGAACCGTTTACTCTCTGAAGGAGGTCTGGTTAGGAATGCAAGCCAGTCTGTTTACACTTGTTATTGAGATGATCTGACCACCAGTGAGTCACAAAGAGGGCTCTAAAGTTTAAAAATCTGTTGTGCCAAAGTTTTATTCCACAAATTTTAGAGAAATCCTAAGAGCAGAGAAACATATGTACTTTGTCTAACCCAAACAGCTATGATTATCTGCCTAATTTTACTTATAGAAGACTCCCAGACAGTTGAAATAAAAGTATTTCAACTTATGGCTAGAACAAAAACTCTTTTACATCTGATCTACTTTGAGTTGAATTAGACTCAAAATTACAAGTTGTATACTGCTACCATGCGTAAAAGAATCACTACCAAAATGAAAAAGCATAGCTTTGGAGTATTAGAAAACTATTTATAACTCCTATGACTTCACACATAATATTAAGCTTTACAAAAAACAAAGACTTTTAGAGTCTACATAAATACTGTACTTTCACCTAATGCACTGGCTGGCACTCTGGGTAACAGTGATAACATCCTCATGTCCCTAAATCACATGTTCTCAGTGTTGTAAACCACAAAGGAGCAAAGAGGAGCTTGGCAGGTCCCTGGAAACAGACTGTCCCCAGGCGCATCTCAGCTCTACTGTTGACCACCAGTGGTGTGACTTTTACCTCCACAATCCCCAGTTCCTGCATGTTGGAAACAGGGAAAAAAAGAAGAGCCTTGTTCCACTGCTGTGAAGAAGAGTGACTGCACACAGCCCGTAAAGCATGCAGAGCCTGGCACATGGGGGTGCCTGGGCAACTCCGCCCTTGTTACTAATTATTACACTGTTTTTCCCATTACATGCTTAACAAGCCATGGGACTGAACTCACCTTTTAAAAATTTACTTAACAAATGATGTTAATTTAAGTTGTGGCTCAATTTTCTAGCAACATCAACTACACAGAACAGGGCTGGGAACAAGGAAAAAAGTTGCCATCTTTTAAAGGAGAAGTTCTCCATTAGCGAGAGTGGGGTGAACATCTGGCAGAGATTTCAAAAGGCATTTCTCCTTCTCGTGGTAAGTTAGATTATACAATTCTGAGGTCCCCGATAACCCAAAAGGAAACAGTTTCTGAGGCACAATGGATGCTCCATAGCATATACTAAAGATTGTGATTACTCTAGGGGAAGTCCTTCAGGCTTAGTCACTCTTCATTCTTAATTTATCTGTACTGCTACCTAGCTTCATGATCTGGTTTCCAGCCTCTCACTAAGGCCAAAGCTGAGTCAGTGGCTGTCACTGCAGGGTGAGATAGGACTATCAGATCAGCATGAGGAGAGGATAGAGCCTAAAACGAGAAAAAGAAGGATGAGAAACATAAAGAGAAACCAAAGAACTTCAAAG